>NC_140177.1:75856245-75901245 GCF_963971535.1 Notolepis coatsorum | reverse complement strand
GGGGTGGAAGAGGAAAAGGAAGAAGAGGAGAAGTAGAGGGAACGCAGTAGGAGGAAGTGATAACAGAGAGTGGGAGAAGGAAGGAGAGATGGGTAAATACATCCTACTGTACAAGACTAACAGACTTGTGTTGCTATATTAATGTTACTTTGTGGTAACCATGTTCATTAAAATATTTGATGGCTACCGGTAGTTTATATAGAAAATTGATAGTTGCCGAGGCACAGATTCATTGAACGACTTTACTGCTCGTACTGTTTGTGCACGAGATAAGAAGAAATACCCCCCACACAAGATTATGACTAGCTGAAAGTGAAAGAAAGTAATTTGCAAAAAAGAACTCTATCCTTTTATGTTAAGCCAACACAATTGGTCCTACGTGAGCTACCTGAGGGCACAGAGGTGGGGCTGAAGGGGGCGTACATCTCAGCGGGGTGTTGCTGCTGCTGCTGCTGCTGTCGGTGGATCCTGCTGGGGTCTAGTGTGTTGGCAGGTGACGGGGGCATCTGGGAGGAGAGGTGCAGCGAAACAAACACACACACACACACACACAGGTGTGACCACAGTCAAAGTCACCCGAAAACGATCCAACCACAGTACTTTCAGTCACAACTTCGATTCGTATCCCTGTTTCTGTTGTCACTGCTACCGATACACCCACTCCCATCCACAATATTACATAATTATTACACATATTACAGACATAACAGTAATATGACCAAGTAAGGCTTTGTCAGTATTCCAATGTACAGTGTAAAATGTGTGTGTCCCCTACCCACCCCCCCCCCCCCCCCCACCTCCAATGTACAGCCCTCACCCACCCACCCAACCCCACCCCACCCACCCAACCTCCTCCAATGTAGTTTCTACGCCAAATGTATATACACTCTTTTTCTGGACACTTCTGTATCACAAACAGTACTGTAGTTTGCAAATCTGATATGTCATAACTGTATAGATGTAGCAGTACTGTCTATCTGTATGTCATGTATGTCATATATGTTATGATGAATTGAAAATGGGGGACCCTGATGTAAACAAGACGAAAGTCTTTCTCTGGTCTGCATCCCCTTAACAATTGTATGTATTGAGCTGTACTGTACTGTACCCATTCTGCAATCTGTTAATAAACTTTTCAATCAATCAATCAATCAATATCAAATGCAGTCGCCTATTTCCATTAAGACACGAGATATGACATGTTTGAATGTCTATACAGTCACGTTTAAAAGAGTGCTATGTATGTAGCTACCGTAGGTGTATAACAAGTTGCAGTCTTGAGGCAATTATATGAACCCAAGGATGTTATCATCACAGTACATACTTACACTTGTGTGTGTGTGTGTGTGTGTGTGTGTGTGTGTGTGTGTGTGTGTGTGTGTGTGTGTGTGTGTGTGTGTGTGTGTGTGTGTGTGTGTGTGCGTGCGTGCGTGTGTGTGCATGTGTTTGGTATCTGCAGCACTTACTGAGGGAGGGGTGGACATGTCACCGAACAGATCAAAGTGGTTGATATTCTGTGAACAGAACCGAGGGATGAAGGAGAGAGAGAGAGATAGAGAGAGAGAGAGAGAGAGAGAGAGAGAGAGAGAGATAGAGAGAGAGAGAGAGAGAGAGAGAGAGAGAGAGAGAGAGAGAGAGAGAGAAAAAGGTGATGTATTTCATGACAGGACTGCACCAGATTTGTTCACTCAGGACAGTTGAGATTCATGTCCAGATAAGGTGCAGTGTGTTGCGTGGGCCGGGTGGGTTCGTAGGTGGGTGAATCTAATATTATTAACAAAAGCCAATTGCACTGGTTGGACTGCGCAAGAAAAAGCGACCCCCCCCCCCCCTCCCGTTTTCATTATCAGAAAATGGATCTAAAATGAATCTCTCACGGCTCACAATAATTGGATGGGTAAAAGGCAATTCGGTCCAATGAAACAAGACCCTGATTAGATATTCTCTTGTCTGCCAATCAGGAGGAGGGTCCTTGAGAGGCATTATCATGCTGATTCCGCCCCGCGAACAGGCGTCTACATGGAGCGTTGTGTTTCCACTCCCATTGAGTTGGAGGGATATAGAGGAAGGGAAGAAGCTCCTGGAACCACTAGACCGAGACAATGAGGCCACCTTCCCCCGTGGGCAGACGTGACCCCTGCTTTCAGTGCCCTCTCCTCTCCTCTCCCGCTACTCTACGGAGAGGGAGGAAGGATGGATGCCAGGGCTCCTGAGAGACTATCGAAATGGGTAAGTTGCGTGAAATGTAGCGGTAGGTTACGGTCCCTGGGGGCCATGCACAAGCAGACAATGAATCATCGCACATAAAGCAGAGAAGACAAAAACAACAACAACAACAACACAGAGAACACACACAGAGAATCCGCATGCTCTAAATAAACATACACGCGTATGTACAAACCGACAAACACGAGAACATCAGAAACAAATTATGGAAATGAGGCGGAAAATACAGCAATCAGTTGTCGTTGCTGAGGAGGGAGGGAAGGGGGTAACATTGTTTATGTCCTCTTTTACAAAAAACCGAGGACATAATGTTTCTTACACTTTGCAGGGTAAATCTGTTAAACGGATACAGGAGGAACCTGAGTTGGGAACAGGTAAAGCGATGCATACAGGTTTTTAACACGAGAGTTCCTCCCCGCAGGCATTGACACACGTCAGGGGAGCTCGAGCCTCTCAACAAAAAAAAATGCTCCAACTGAATGAACAGACAAGCAGTAACACTTAGGAGATATGGAAGCGCGGCTACTTATTCTGGGATGGGCTGTTTGGGTGAGATAGTGGGGTCCAATACAGTCTATCTATTTGATATGCTGAGCAACAAAATGCAACAACAAACAGCCGGGAGAAAGGCTCTTTTCCAGGGCTGTTTTCAGAAGTTGTTTGGGGAATATTTCTCTGTTTGACAAATAAGGCTTGAATAAATGTTTTTGATTTATGATTTGGGGGAGATGGGACGTTGCTGCTTAATGGAGAAGAACTCATCAAATCTACCAGGATGGAGAGAGACATATTTTACGTTGCTGAAACGAAAACAAAAAAAATCCATTTGGTTCTCTGGTATCTGAAGAGAAATCAAATTTGCTGTACAAAATATATTGCTGCCCATTACGGTACAGTTTTTTACGAGTCTTCTGTGGCTTCTACTGAAGGTGGCTGTGACTACACTGCATGCAGGTCAACCAAACAGACACAGACTCCCCGGAAAAAACCTCTCGTTTTGGCCTCTGAGGAAGATGGATCCGCCAACCGCTTATTCTGTCCGTTACAACATTACGTACCACTTCAAATTGGACCAGCCAAAAAATGTATAAATAAAAAAAACACCACAATGAACTAGGGATGCTCGATATTGGCTTTTTTACAGATACCGATATACCGATATTGTCCAACTCTTAATTTACGATACCGATATCAACCGATATCACATTTTAATGCCGATATCGGCCGATAATATCGGTAGGCCGATTATATCGGACATAATTTCTATAGAAATGTAAAAAATAAATAAAAATATTTTGAAAACCCATACCGATATTTTCCGATATCACATTTTACTGCCGATATCGGCCGATAATATCGGTAGGCCGATAATATCGGACATCCCTACAATGAACTGATTTTGTGTCTTAGTCTATCTGGTCGTGTCACGTTCAAATTCTTCTCGGGATTTGAATTTGAACGAGATGGCCACCGGCTGCTAATGTTCTGTGAAATTGGTGACACGTCTGACTTTGGCCGACCAATCAATTAGTCTTATCTCTTTGAGCGGGACGGGCATGACTGATATAGCTTTGTTTCATCGGCATCAAAAGAAGCCCCTGCGAACAGTCTGCAGACCCAGACCCCTGGCCGTTCTCTATTCTCTGACTGAGGAATCTACTGAAGGGGCCCGTAGGGAATGACTACTGCACTTCTAAGAGCACCGACGATAGCCTGAATTATATGAATGGCAAATATCTACGCAAAGCCAATTTCATGAATAGGTTTCTCTCTGCTAACAGGAGATTACACGTTGTACACAGTAGCAGGACAATACATTGTAATTGGACATTGTGGACGTTGGGGAGACATTGGGGGGGGGGGGGCTATAGGCATTTCCTTCAAAGAGGGCCTCAGAGAGAGATTTGCCAGTAGGACAAATAAAAAATAAAACATAAAAATAAAAACAAAAACACCTACAGTCATGAAATGCCGCTTTGGGACGTCATAGATCCCTTCCTTCTGCTGAGTGGTTGGGACCTGGATTGGAGGTCGATTCAAATGGAGAGTCAGTGAGCAAACAAAACGTTTTTCCCTTTTTTATTTTATTATAGGCTGGGTATTTAAAAATAGGAGCTTACAGAGACTGAACCATTTCTACTGAGCTAGAAAAACTCCATCCTTTTTAATTTAGTCCATACAAATGTTTTTTTTTTTTAAGATTTGTTGTGGTCTTTTAGGCAGGCGATAGCGTTATGCTAATCCTACAGTTGTGCCCTGAAATCAATTCTGCTTAAATCAATATTGATTTTAAACAATGCTTGAAGATTGCGTGTGCTGGTTCTTTTGGCATAAAAAGAAAAACATTGTTATTCTCAAATGTACATCTCAACTAGTGGCTCACGGCTGTGCAACCTGACAACAAGATAGTGTCTCAGGTATCCTCTCCTTTGTATATTTCCCTCACATTTATCTATTAAGCATAGTCATCAATCTATCACATGCTCTCTTTCTCTCTCCCTCGCTCTCTCCCCTCTCTCTCTTTCGACTGGCTGACTTGGCTTTCGGTTACGTTTTCTTCAAGTCTATTGATCTTGTTTCATTCCGAGATCAAATGGCATGGCAAGTGATTAATCTCTCTCTGCATCTTTCATCTTCAGAGAAGCGAGGGATACAGAGAGGAGAGGAGGGTGTGAGAGAGAGAGAGAGAGAGAGAGAGAGAGAGAGAGAGAGAGAGAGAGAGAGAGAGAGAGAGAGAGAGAGAGAGGCGAGAGGCGAGAGGCGGGAGGTTGTATTAATCCACACGACAGGTCCCTTGTGTCCTGCGTTGGTGCCTTGAATGGGCTGAAGCAAAAGGTCAAAGCTGTTTATATCTAAAAGGAGCTCAACCATATAGGCTTTGTGTGAGTTATCCTGTCTGAACTGACCTTGACTCTGTAGCACCTACTGGTGACTTGATACGAGACCTGTCATCATTTACATAAGCCGCCTGCCTCGTTCCTGCAACATCTAACACCAACAGAGCTTTCTGTGATATATAACAGCAACATGTTTATTTTATTAATTTTTTTATTATTGGAATTTTTATGGCCTTTCCATCCAGGGTGCAATAGCAGAAATTGTAAAACCAGCAGAAATCTTACAAGGATGATTTACAATTGAGCATCAGATTTTTACTAATAATTATTTGTATTTTGATCTATAGCTTTGTAACTTTGTTCAGAAAAGCCCTATACAAATATATTATTAGATACAGTAGTGCCATATATATATATATATAAAAAAATATATATAGAGCCTTATACATATTTTGATTATATAGTTATTATTATCATTATTATTATTATTATTATTATTATTATTATTATTATTATTATTATTATTATTATATTATTATTATTATTATTATTATTATTATTATTATTATTATTATTATTATTATTATTATTATTATTATTATTATTATTATTATTATTATTATTATTATTATTATTATTATTATTATTATTATTATTATTATTATTATTATTATTATTATTATTACTGCTACTCCTGTGACCTAGGGTATGAAGAAGGGGAGGAAGTGGGCGGAGCTTGGCTTTGTACCTGATAAACGCTCTCCTCTGATTGGCCACGGAGGGGCTCGTGTCCGGCCTCAAACACAATGTACTACAGAACAGAAGTAGTAGGCAAGGCAAGGAGGGGTGAGAATAATGACGTAGAGAATGGGACAGGTATAAGAAATATGAAAGCGATATTTGGCATGGTAGACAGAGAGAGAGAGAGAGAGAGAGGGATAGAGATAGATAGAGAGAGAGCGAGAGAGAGAGAGAACGAGACACAGAGAGAGAACGAGACACAGAGAGAGAGAACGAGACAGAGAGAGAGAGAGAGAGAGAGAGAACGAGACAGAGAGAGAGAGAGAGGGATAGAATGGATATTTTAAAGGAGAAAACAGTGAGAGAGGAAGAAAGAAATAGAGATAGAGAATACAAAGAAGAAAAGGGGAGATGAGGGGCATCAAATTGATGAAGGTAAAGAGAATAGAGAGAAAGAGAGAGAGTGATGAGGTGGGAAGAGGAAAGAACACAGGTATAAAAAATCGGGCAGTACAGCTGAAGGTAGACAAAGAGGTCAGACTCCTGACTCATAGCCCTTCATATCATAGTACACAAAACTACAGGGTAATTACTGTGTAATAATGTAGAAATAGCTTAACTACTCGGCAATGACAAGAAATTATTTGCAATTGACCTCACTCAAAGCCCCGCCCTCTTTTCTCGATCATCCAATCCCAACCTCTTCACTTGGATAAAGTTTGTCCAAGGGAAGCAACAGCTGTGATTGGAGGATCAAGTAAATTGGGCGGGGTTTCAGATGTGTGGATGAGAGCTTTCTCAGGTACAGTAGGCTTACCCGAGAGAGGACTGATCCATAATTAGAAATAATTACTTTTCATTACCAGATATTGCCTGTTATTACACAGCAATTATGTAATTTCTGTACAATAATATGGGGTGCTACAGTTTTGAACCTTCAGATGTGCCAAAAATCTATCTATGATGGACACATGTATTTGAGTCTCAATTGGAAAAATCTGCCACCCCAAGTAAAATGGATTTGTTTGTCGTCAACATCAACATAATCAAAAAGTAAATTATATAATTTATATATAAAAAAATTCTAATAAAAAAAATAAAAATACACATAACTTACTGTACTTGCAAGAAAAGAGCAAAGAATAACGGAGGTGATTTTGGAAGTTTTTCGGGGTGTGTTACCACTGAACATACTGTAGTATTCAGAGTTAGAGAGTTAGAGTTGTCTGTATTCAGTGTGAGCAAACAAATAGCAAATCAGAGGTTCAGCCAAATGCAAAGGAGCGAGAGGGGGGGGGGGGGGGGGGGGATAACAACCAGTCAGGAGGGCATGTCTTTGAAATCAGAACATTGACACAGATCAACTTAAAAAATATGGTTTAACAACATTGCACTGGCAAAATGGGAGTCGAATGGTTGAACAAAACCGTCTACTGGGATGATCTACTGCATATTACTGAGAATGGTGAAATATCATGAATCATTAATTCAAGCAGATCGGTGACTGGAGAGAAGATATTTGCATTTAGGATTAATTGTTTCAGATTCCAGGCGTTGAGACTTATAATCACAAGTGAAAACAGCGCCAGTAAAATCGATATAAAGCATCAAGGTTGGCGCTGTGTTTAATTGGTATAAAGTTGTGGTCGGCTGTGTGTTTGTTTTGGCGACCTAGAAGCACTATTGAAAGGAGATGACAACGGTTGCTATTAGGGGTGTAAAGGTACACGTACTACACGTATCCGTACAGAACCGAACCGTTTCAGTGTGTACCGTACCAAATGGCTGTGTAGTGTACCGAATGTGTATGTTAACCACTAACGACCGCCCACCGGGGGCTGTTTTTTTCACAATCTAAAAAAAATTACAAGTCGATTATTCATTTCAATATAGAATATTCGTTGACAGCCCTACAAGTACAATTAGTTACTGCACACTACATCGCCCCTGAGTGGAACATGGAAAGCCAAACTTTACCGAACCTTGACTTCAAAACCGAGGTACGTACCGTACCGTGGTTTTTGTGTACCGTTACACCCCTAGTTGCTATGTATGCCACAGTTTGTTGCATTTATTATGAGTATTCCTCTACATGGGACCAGAATCGCAGCTGGAATGAATGAGAGTCAATGACACAGAAACTCTAACATCAAAATGTATATTAGCTAAGCTAGTAAACAAACTAGTCATTAAACTAGTTTGCTCCTATTCAATAAATTTCAGTGGTTCAAAAGCATCCCACAGCTACCGGTCACACTGGTCCCATGAATTTGTTGACATTCGAAAGCTTCCTGTACTATGATACTCTCTTGACATCTCCTTCCTCTTTAGTCCTAGATAGTGACGTACCTGATAGACTGGGTCATCCACTTCGTCTTCCAGAATGGTCTGAGTGGTGATGGGGAAGAAGGCATGTTTATACATTACACACACAGTACATCACAGGGAAACCAGAGCACAAGCACAAGAACAAAGCAGAGAGAGATATCCCATGTGGATATCTGACTGAATAACCAATTTACTGTCTAATTAGACAATAAAAAAGCAATGTGGAAAGAGAGCAAAAACAGCATTTCATGTCCTATATATTTTTTTTGATCTACTTTTTTCTCCCATTCTCAAGCCGGCTGCAATGTGGACAAAGCCTTGCATCACGTGTCCCCTCCGGTACTCGAGGAAGCAGCCGTCGCATCTTTTCACCTGCACAGCGCGATCTCTCAGCGGCGGGGGTCTGCGTGGGAGGGACACGCCGCCCTCGTCGCTTCCTGATTCTGCTGCGCAGGCGCACCAACTGACCTGTAGGAGTCGCTGTCCACAACGTCCGATCCCCACCCATCAGCTTTCCCACCCCCTAACACTGCCAATTGTGTTACAGTAGTATGAACGACCAGCCAAGCTGATAGCAATGCGGAGAGCTGGGCTCGAACCCAGCGTCTCCTGCATTGGTGGCGAGCGCCTTGCCCACTACACCACCTAGCCGCCCTCATGTCCTATATTAAAAGCATGCCCTGTTTTTTTAATCAGGAAACGACAAGTATTTTACTTGAATTAATTTCCGTCATTATCCATTGAAATATTTCATTCAGCTCTTGGGACTAACTGTTGTATAATGTAATATACAAGAATGTCATATAAAATATGTATTTTTACTTATGATACTTACAGTAAGTAGATTCAATATCAAATACATTACGTACAATTTCAAATTAATTTCAAATTTGCCTTTTACGGGAGTACTTTATCTGGGTATTTCTACTTTTACTTAAGTAAATGAACTGTGTACTTCTTCCACCACTGCACACATACACACACACACACACACACATGGACACCCTTTCCATTCATACCTCGAGTGAGCAAAACGTTTAGCAGGAGGGGTACATCTCTGGAAACTAAGGATACGTGGTATTGTTGAACAGTGTTGAACTTGAGTTTTACACTCTGAGTGCATAGTAGTATAGACATATTAGCATAGTAGGTAGTAGTATAGGGATAGCATAGTACATAACTAGTTAGCAGCAGTGGGCAGCCACAGTCCGGCATCCGGGGACCAACTCCAGCCGCAATGTATGTCTTTATGGTGCGGGAGGAAACCAGAGTACCAGGAGGAAACCCACACAAACTCCACGCGGAATGGCCTTCCACCCGGGTTCGAACCCAGACCTTCTTGCTGTGAGGCAACAGTGCTAACCACTGTGCCGTGTATGCGCATAAAAAACCTGCTATACTCTGCTAACAAAAAGTCTACAACAAAAAGTCTTTACATATTCTACAAAGAAACCAGTGAAGAAGAAGATGACACATGAGAAGAAGAAGAAGATGACGCATGAGAGCGACAACATTTTCAACGTCAGTGAGCAGCGCCTCGTCTACCGGCTACAGTTTTGCAGGGTGATCTCACCGCAGCGGGGGAGGGGAGGTTAAACTGTGTTGAACAGTGAAAGGAGAACAAGGAGGATGGAGGAAGAAGAAGAGATGAGGGAGGAGGACTGGGGTACATTCCTCCGTCCTTAACACATTGGGTGCCGTTCACATAGATCTACGTTTCTGTGGCCCGACCGTTGAGTTCCAGAAACGTAGATCTACGTTTCTGTTTCGTTATTTCTTTTATTCGCTATTGCCATTCATAATCCATCGAGGCACCTTGTGCATGCTGTCCTGAATGTGTCTGAGATCGCAAACGGCCAATACGCCGCCTAACGCCTTGCGGCCGCTATTGCACTCCATTTGAAACGATGTGGTTTGTTTTCTTGGGCGAGCTGTAGGGATGGGAATCGAAAACCGGTTGGGAACCGGTTCCTAATTGGCCGATGCCTGGAACCGTGTGGCTCCTGTGACTTTCGATTCCCTTATCGCTGCCAGGTTTTTCCTACAGTTGCGCAATAAAGTTAGCGTTAGCATGTAGCCATGGCAGACTCTATTTCATTCCTTAAGGGCTCGAAATTGCCTGGGTTTTGGTAATATGCTCCCGAAATGCTCCCGCTGTTTGGCTACTTCTATGTGCAGTGAAAACTACTTGAATGCTTTAGAACCTAGTCATTGATTTAGTTCAGGGTGAGCTAAAATTAGCCGCGGAGCTAACGCTAGCTAACGTGAGCTAACGCTATTTAATCAAGCTCACAAAGAGAGATAAACAGCTGACAGCGGATAGTACAGGTACAAATACAATAAAACAGCAGGTGGGGGCTGTTGTGTAAACCGTGTACTCTTTAGTTCACATATAATATGTGTGTGTGTGTGTGTGTGAGAGACAGAAGTCAGAGGAATAACGACCTGTTATTCAATAGATTAAATTAGTTTAAGAATAAAAAAATAAATACATTTTAAGAGAATCTCAAATACATTATTTTATTTAAGTGTAGGCTATAGTTAATGTTTTATTTTTTACAGTTTTTGTATTTTTCTGACATGGGGGCTCAACAATAAATGACAATCAGAAATGTCAAGTTGCATGTTGTTATTCTAACCAGCTTAGACCCCTACGCTCTGCATCTTCTGGCCGCCTCAGACCTACTCCTATCCAAGCTCCGGGAGGGTCATCAAAGAGAAGTCGCCTATTCTCAGTCCTTGCCCCACAATGGTGGAATGAACTACCCACCCCAGTTAGGACAGCCGAAACCCATCCAATCTTTCGCCGTCGACTAAAGACGCACTTCTTCAACCATTATCTGAATAAAAAAAAATATATCTAACCCTAACTAACCGTACTGTCATGCACTTGTCCTAATAAACTAACCTACACTGTAGCACTCAACACTTTGATGAACATAGTTGCTCAGCTGATAGAGTTGTGCCCTTCCTGATGGCTTGTCGTACAGAACTTGTAAGTCGCTTTGGATAAAAGCGTCAGCTAAATGACTAAATGTAAATGTAGTTCTGTTGCATTTCCAATTTATTTATTTAAATTATAAATTTATCAGGTATCGATAAGGGAATCGATAAAGAATCGAATCGATAAGCAGAATCGATAATGGCATCGTATCGATAAAATCCTATCAATTCCCATCCCTAGCGAGCTGTGGCGTGGGGGCAGGGTCTGAACACTCCGGCAAGACAAGCGGTCACCACAGTTCCCTCGATGAGGGTCCCCGCCCGCCAGATCATCTGCAATGCTGGATAACGTTGGACAAACGATTGTGATGAAAATTTGGAATGGCGATCAGATAATTGGATTATTGTTTTTGCAGTACATCAGATACAAGGTAAGGACTATATGTTACCAATCTTGCGTCGATCCGATGAGTTTTTCCGCCGCAATTGCAGCGTGTGTCTGTAATGTACTGTGTAGCGTATATCAAGCGAGAAATGGCACGATAAATAGTGAAATGCAGATAAGGGCTGTTTTGGCTGCGTTCCCTGGGATTACACAGAATCGCTCTGGAACTATGCTCGTATTCACCACGGTATAAAACGGAAATGTATTGATGAAATCTGTTTTTTGCATGTTGACCGGAAGAAACTAACTGACAATCGACAGCGTTATTAGATCCATAGCTATAATATTTAATATAGGTTTAGCACTGCAAAACACCGGCATTTATCTAATTGAACAGAGCGTTGGCACTAAAGGCCCACAGTGCCCCCTGCTGAATGGTTACAGTAACACCTCTGTGACCTGGAAACTGAATGTTTGCGTGTCCTCATGCCGAAGTGTTTTTTGAAGATCTCTGAATTAGGCTGGTAACCCTTCCACTACCACACCACAGAAGGTAGTGAAAGGGTTAACCATCTGTCGTGTGGTAGTGAAAGGGTTAACCTTCTGTATTGTCGCAGTGAAAGGGTTAACCATTTGGTAGTGTGGTAGTGAAAGGGTTAAACGTATAAAAGTCCTCCCACAAACAGCACCTCAAAATAGCACGTGAGTGAACTAGGGCTGGGGGGCGATATGACGATATTATATAAATATCGGGTACAGTTCATTAACGATACACTTTTTAAACGTATCGTGGATATCGTGATGTTTTGCCCTCGCGTTGGAGGCCGCCGCGGCTGAGATGAGACTTACAAGCGCAGTGCTAAATGCTTTCCTCTCCCTCTTGCAGAAAAAAAAGTCAGTCACACACACACTTGCCCAAATTACGTCATCTACACGCACATACACGCACGCAAGCGCACACACCTAGCCAGAGAGGCGGTGGTTCAGTGCTAGGGATGCCCCCCAAAACCCAGGAGTATTGATAAGCTCCGACGTTAACAGTACTGCTAAATTGGTCTATGAGCGGATTAGCTACGGAGCTAACATAGTGTACCATCCATCTGCGACGCAAGAGTGGACACGGAGTAATGTTAATGTTATGTCGAGTTCATACTACACTACACGTATGAACTCGACATAACGTTAGCGTTCCTCCGTTTCCATGAAGTGTTTAATTAGCAGCAATCTGTTCTGTTGTTGAACATTTAACGTTAAGTTAACTTAGGTATCCGACGCACTTCCGGCGAGGACAGGAAGCCGTCATGAAACCATTGTAGTCATATTGTAGTCATACATAGCACAAGTCCCCTCCGGTACTTGAGGTAACAGCAGTCGCATCTTTTCACCTGCGCAGCTCGATCTCTCAGTGGCGAGGAGTAACGCGTGGGAGGCTCACGCTGCCCCCGACACTTCCTGATTCTACTGCGCAGGCGCACCAACCAACCAAGGAGTCGCTGTCCACAACGCCCGATCCCCACCCATCAGTTTCCCACCCCCTAATACGGCCAATGTGTATTAGTATGAACGACCAGCTAAACTGAAAGCAATGTGGAGCGCTGGGCTCGAACTGACGAGCCCAGCGTCTCCGTCATTCGTGGCGAGCGCCTTGCCCAATACGCCACGTAGCCGCCCTGTAGTCTTTTAGTCTTATTAACTAAAAGATTTTAACAAAATAAAAAGCAGCAGCACTATTGGATAACTGAGTCATGTTTGCTATGTATTTCTTTCTTTAGGGGAGTAGGACATTTGTTTCAAAGTTTTAGCATGTTTTATGGATGGCTAGGTTAAACACAGGTTTTTGTTTTTAAGAGGGGGGGGTTTGATTTGATTGAAGTTTATTTCAAGTATGCAACACAACAAACAAACATCAAGTACAGATATAGCCTTAAGCCGATCAAATAATAAATGTATACATAAATAAATAGTTACAATATATAATCTAATAATCTAAATCTAATCTAATATATAATCTAAAAAAACTAAAGGCTAAAATGCTAAATATATAATCTAAGAATCCAAGAGTCTTTTGTCTTTAATGTTAGCTTGCAAACTCAAATACTGTCTTGGTAAGCCTCATAATGAATTGTTTGGGGTAAAAAAGAAAAACATTGTGATGTGTATCGTGTATCGCCGAAAGGTCAGAAAATATCGTGATATCATATTTAGGCCATATCGCCCGGCCCTAGAGTGAACGAGGACATTCCATTCCTTCTAAAACACGTTTCGTTTTCCTCCGCCTCTTCTCCTCGCATCTCTTCCTCGTTTCCCCCGTGACACATCACTGAGGAGTCTAGGATGAGCACAAATCTATGGACCTTTAGAACGGACCCCATGGCCCTCATTCATCAACGTGTTCTACGCACAGATTTGTGCTTACCCTGTGCGTACGATCATTTCTAAGCAAAGTGTGGGATTCATCAATTTCAACTTGAACTTGACTCCGTGCTTACGTCTACGCACAGGTCAGACCAGGCGTACCTGGCGCCCAGTGGTAGAATATATTATTACAACAAGGAAATGAGCTTCTGTGCATAATAACACTGGCATGTTCTGTACGAACCGTAGTTCATTATAGTTCATTGTAAAATAGCAACAGTAGTGTAATTATGGTCAAAACCCTATAAATAGTATTTGGAATAATAGATCTTTCTCTCAGAATGAATGCAGCATGGTTTATATAGCGTTATCGGAATATACGGGGTGTAGGCTACTGACTGACTGCGCTCCGCGTAGCTTGATTGATTGATTGATTGAAAAGTTTATTAACAGATTGCAGAATGGGTACAGTACAGTACAGCTCAATACATACAATTGTTAATTGGGGATGCAGACCAGAGAAAGACTTTCGTCTTGTTTACATCAGGGTCCCCCATTTTCAATTCATCATAAATCATAAAGCTCAACTCGTTATTATTTTGCGCAGACCGCAGAAACACGGGAACGTTTTGATTATATTTAAAAGGCTTTACGTTAAACGAAACAAGTGGAATTTCGAAGCTGTAAGCAGAATACAAGTCATATGAATATAGTGTTCTTCCCCCTTTTTACTGTATAAGAAAGAATAGAAAACGCATTGCAATGACACCAGATAGTGGACAGACTATGATGGAATTCAAGTTCATGTATTGAAAGGCAGGCTACATCATACATGCAGTGAGATTCATTGTTCTTGTATATGCTCTCGTATTATTGTTTATATAGGCTACTCAAAATAGATTGTAGTATGCCTCTAGAAATCATATGCAGCAGGTAGAAAATTGACGGGAGATCCATTGCGATTTGGAATAAAATTGAGGAGAACTTTAATCCCTGGGTATTAATCAAACAACACGGGAAAAGGCAGTCATATTCCAGCGCGGTCTTTATTAGCCGACAACAAAATAGATGCCTCTAAAAATCATATAGCCAATCGAACACAACTAATAAAGGCATTCATATTACAGCACGGTTATAATGACACACCACCAACGCCAAACAGTGGTCAACGAACGGTCTTTATTAGTATTTTGAGCTGTCCAGGCAGAATTGCAGCAATGGTCTTAGGGAGCCGTTGATATCTGACATCACCGTTTACAAGTCCGCCTTTTATTTATCCCATAATACGCGATAGTGTCTTCTTGGTTCGACAGCAGTGAACATTATCTCCGTGGAGTTTCTCAGAGTTCCGCTCGGGTCAGTCCATTATTTCACATCCCATGGGGGGTGTTTCCTCACTTTCATGACCATATATGGATAATCATGCACGAGCATTGACGGTAGAACAAAGTGGTATTCATCAACACGGAGGAGCATAGAGCCTGCGTACGCACGTGTGATGAATCCCGACTTCCCTGTGCGTACACTGGTTCTACATTCCGTGCTTACGTGTGGAAATAGAACATGTTCTACGCACACATTGATGAATGAGGGCCCTGGTCTCTTATCTTGAGAGACCTTTCAAAGGGAGACTAACCCTTTCTAACTAAACTAACTAAAATCCTGCTCACATCCTGAAATGCGTCACTTACTGCTTACTGCCTCCCCACCTTAGGAGACTAGAACGGGCACAGGCTCCATTCACCCAAATCAAATTCAATATTGGATCTTCTCTTCTTATAAGTCGAAATGTTCTGAACATTTTGACACAACATTTTTGTTTTTTTCTGACTTGTAGATCCAGCGAAAAGCAAGATTGTTTGAGACTTTTCCAGTGATCTCACAGTGTTTTTCCATCTCACTGGGGCACCTTTCACTGCCTTTTACCCTCCTCTATTAGAGTGTGTTAGAGTGTGTTACCCTCCTCTATTAGAGTGTGTTAGAGTGTGTTACCCTCCTCTATTAGAGTGTGTTAGAGTGTGTTACCCTCCTCTATTAGAGTGTGTTAGAGTGTGTTACCCTCCTCTATTAGAGTGTGTTAGAGTGTGTTACCCTCCTCTATTAGAATGTGTTAGAGTGTGTTACCCTCCTCTATTAGAGTGTGTTAGAGTGTGTTACCCTCCTCTATTAGAGTGTGTTAGAGTGTGTTACCCTCCTCTATTAGAGTGTGTTTGCCGTCTTACCTGGTAGACGGCTTGCTCACACTGTTTGTCCTTCTGGGCCTTCTTCTCCAGCTCCTCCCGCTGCTTGATGTCGTAGATGAGCGTGAAGAGGTCACGCAGGTCGATGATGAGGGGCTCCGCCTGTGAGGGAAGAGGGAGGTGGTGAAGGAGGAAGAGGAAGATGAGGAGGAGGAGGAGGAGGAAGCGGAATGATATTGAGGAGGAGGTAGAGGAGGAGGAAGAGGAATGATATTGAGGAGGAGGAATGATATTGAGGAGGAAGAGGAATGATATTGAGGAGGAGGAAGAGGAGGAGGGAGATGAATTATATCGAGGAGTAGATAGTGGAGGTGGAGGAAGATGAGGAGGAGGAAGAGGAATTATATTGAGGAGGAGGTAGAGGAGGAGGAAGATGAATGATATTGAGGAGGAGGAATGATATTAAGGAGGAGGAAGAGGAATGATATTGAGGAGGAGGTAGAGGAGGAGGGAGATGAATTATATCGAGGAGTAGATAGTGGAGGATGAGGAAGATGAGGAGGAGGAAGAGGAATGATATTGAGGAGGTAGAGGAGGAGGAGGGAGATGAGGAGGAAGAGGAATGATATTGAGGAGGAGGTAGAGGAGGAGGAAGATGAATGATATTGAGGAGGAGGTAGAGGAGGAGGAAGATGAATGATATTGATGAGGAGGTAGAGGAGGAGGAGGAAGTTGAGGAGGAGAAAGAGGAATGATATTGATGAGGAGGTAGAGGAGGAGGAGGAAGATGAGGAGGAGGAAGAGGAATGATATTGATGAGGAGGTAGAGGAGGAGGAGGGAGGTGAGGAGGAGGAAGAATAATGATATTGAGGAGGAGGAAGATTAATTATATTGAGGAGTAGGTAGTGGAGGAGGAGGAAGATGAATGATATTTAGGAAGATGAGGAAGAGGAGAAGGAAGATGAGGAGGAGGAAGAGAAGGGGAAGAGGAACAATAGCAACACGGATGAAGTGGTGGAGGAATGACATTGAGACAGAAGAGGAAGATAGGAAGAAGAGTAACATTGAGGATGAGGAAGATTAATGAGGAAGATGATGATGAAGAGGATGAAGAGAGGAAGAGAAGTAACATTGAGGAGGAGGTAGAGGAAAGGGAAAAGGAAGACCCAAGGTTTTAAGAGAGATGAGGATGGAGGAGTGGAGAAGGAAGACAAACAAAGACACAGGAGGGAAAGGAGAAGAGGGGGGAAAGGATGATAAGGATGAAGAGCAATATCATTAGGGAATATGGGTATGAAGAGGAAGAGAAAAAGAAGAAGATTAAGACAAGAAGAAAAACAGAGAAAGATGGAAAACAAGAGCAGAATGTGATGAGAGCAGGATGTGTATGAAGTCTGAAAACTGTTAATTTTTCAGGAACACTGTCTTTTCGTCTCAACCTGTTTTCTTATACAAACAAATTGTCAGATGCAGTCAGGTTCATTCTTATTTTACTAGGTCAGCCGATGATGGACAGATTATGTTACCACGTGCAAAATAAAATGCTTTAAAGAGGACGGTTGTTTATCGTGCCATCAATCATTGGAATAACTGCCCACTGAACATAAGTAAATTGAATAGCAAAGTGTCTTTCAAGTACCACCTAAGAATGCACTACTTAAATATGTGAGCAAATACTGTTCACGTTTGGTGTATATTCTGATGTTTATAAAGATGAGACTCAAATGTGTGACATCATCAAGTCTGGAGCTGGTCCATAGACAATGACTGGGTGACTGATTTTGTGGACCCACAGTGTGTTTGTTTGAGGTTTTATACCCAAATGAGCTTTATTCGTTTTTTCAGTTCTGAAACAGAAAATGTCCAATCCAATCCACTTTATTTATAAAGCGCATTTAAAAACCAACAAGGTTGACCAAAGTGCTGTACAAGTCCACAACATAAGATAAAACATAAAAACATAAACATTTAAAAGCACACAATAAAAACAAGTACAATATGTCACATAAAAAGGCAGGTCTCTCAAAAACTGTTTAAAACACCGAAAGCCAGAGCAAATAGATGTGTCTTGAGGCGTGATTTGAACACCTGCAGAGTGGGGGCCTGTCTAACATGCAGAGTGGGGGCCTGCCTAACATGCAGAGTGGGGGCCTGCCTAACATGCAGAGTGAAGGCCTGTCTAACATGCAGAGTGGGGGCCTGTCTAACCTGCAGAGTGGGGGCCTGTCTAACATGCAGAGTGGGGGCCTGTCTAACATGCAGAGTGGGGGCCTGTCTAACCTGCAGAGTGGGGGCCTGTCTAACATGCAGAGTGGGGGCCTGTCTAACATGCAGAGTGGGGGCCTGCCTAACCTGCAGAGTGGGGGCCTGTCTAACATGCAGAGTGGGGGCCTGTCTAACATGCAGAGTGGGGGCCTGTCTAACATGCAGAGTGGGGGCCTGTCTAACCTGCAGAGTGGGGGCCTGTCTAACATGCAGAGTGGGGGCCTGTCTAACCTGCAGAGTGGGGGCCTGTCTAACATGCAGAGTGGGGGCCTGTCTAACATGCAGAGTGGGGGCCTGTCTAACATGCAGAGTGGGGGCCTGTCTAACATGCAGAGTGGGGGCCTGCCTAACATGCAGAGTGGGGGCCTGCCTAACATGCAGAGTGGGGGCCTGTCTAACATGCAGAGTGGGGGCCTGTCTAACATGCAGAGTGGGGGCCTGTCTAACATGCAGAGTGGGGGCCTGTCTAACATGCAGAGTGGGGGCCTGTCTAACATGCAGAGTGGGGGCCTGTCTAACATGCAGAGTGGGGGCCTGTCTAACATGCAGAGTGGGGGCCTGTCTAACATGCAGTGGCACCTCATTCCAGAGCTTTGGGGCTGCCACAGCGAAAGCACGGTTACCCCTAAGCTTCAGCTTACTTGGGAACAGCCAAGAGGAGCTGGTCAGAGGACCTGAGGGACCTTAGAGGAACATAAGGTTCCAGCAGGTCCGAGAGGTACCCCGGTGCCAAGCCGTTCAAACATTTAAAAGCAAACAGTAAAACCTTAAAATCAATTCTAAAACACACAGGAAGCCAGTGGAGGGCAGCCAGCACAGGGGAAATGTGCTCCCGCTTTCGTGTTCCCATTAGCAGACGGGCAGCGGCGTTCTGAACTAGCTGCAAATGAGAGAGGGAGGCCTGACTGACGCCAACGTACAGGGCATTACAGTAATCAAGACGAGAGGTCATAAAAGCGTGGATTACAGTTTTGAAAACAGAACGGGATAAAAAGGTCTGACCTTGGACAGCCTCCTAAGTTGGAAAAAACTCTTTCCCACCACAGCAGTGATCTGCTTGTCCAACTTTAGGTCACAATCAAACTTCACCCCTAGGTTGACAGTTGGCTTCACAAAAAGCCCAAGGGGGCCCAAGTCACCAAGAGGAGACACATGCCCATTGCTGGGACCAAACACCATGACCTCTGTTTTACTGTCATTGAGACATAGACAATTTAATGCCAGCCATGCCTTAACATCATCAAGGCATGCTAACAATGGTTTCACCGGGTTGCTATTGTTTCTTTTTAATGGCATGTAGATCTGACTGTCATCTGCGTAGCAGTGAAAGGAGACGCCATGCTTTCGGAGTATAGGCCCTAAGGGAAGCAGATATAACACAAATAAAATTGGCCCGAGAATTGAGCCCTGGGGAACCCCACAGGGGAGAGGTGCTGTGGAGGATACAGCGTTGCCCAGGCTAACACAAAAGCTTCTCTCAGACAAGTATGATCTAAAAAAAACTCCAGGGCTGAGCCTTTAATGCCAACCCAGTGCTCCAAACGGGAGAGCAGAATATTGTGATCCACTGTGTCGAAGGCAGCAGTGAGATCCAAAAGTACGAGGATAAGGGAGTCACCAGAATCAGTGGCCAGAAGGATCATTAAAAACTCTTAAAAGTGCAGTCTCTGTACTGTGCAGTGCTCTAAAACCAGATTGGAAAACCTCCAGAATGCCATGTGTGTCAAGGAAAGACATTAATTGGAGAAGCACAATTTATTTAGGATAAAAACGGGAGCTTGGAGATAGGCCTGCAATTAGAGAGGACAGAGGCGTAAAATGTGTCCTTATGCACAGAACATCTCCCTGGGTAAGTTAAGTTAAGTTAAGTTGAACCATTATTAATTCCTTTGGAGAAATTTGTCATCTGCATTTGACCCATCCTAACTATTTAGGAGCAGTGAGCAGCCACACACAGTGCGGTGCCCGGGGACGAACTCCAGTTGTAATGCCAGTACCTTGGTCAAGGGCACTGGTAGGAAACATGTGGTTTGGTGTGGGAGGAAACCCGGAAACCCACGCAGATACAGGGAGAACAAACTCCACACAGAAAGACCCAGGATTTTCTTGATGTGAGGCAACAATGATAACCAATTCGCCACCTAACCACTGTGCCACTTGATGACATCATTGTTTCAGCACTCACATTTTTGGATTTGGGAGATAGTTGTTTGTTTTCACTAATATTTTGGACTGTCTTATACCATAATTCAGCATGAATTCTGAAATTGGGTGTAGTTCCCCTTTAAGGTAGTATAGAACAGATTAACACTGGGGCTAGAGATTTAGGTCAGCTGATATGGGGCATAAGGCTATTGTGTGAGACAGAAACATTCTTATTTACTTCAGGTCAAAGCAATACAAAACATTTAATAAATAAAAAAGCTTTTAATTCAGTTTTTATTTAATTTCCTCAAAATAAGAAATGAGGCATATTAGCAAGAGAAATGTCTATTTTTCATACAGTCTTCAAAATCAAAAGTGTGATTGAAGGCAAAACTCTCTTTATCAGTTTAGTCCAAATGAACACCATCTACTTACCGATTGTCCAGTCTTGATGGCCACAAACCTATGGTGTCCCTCCTTCCCACACACATAGCCAAAGGCCCGGTGGTCCCGAGTGTCCTTGGCAATGTAGCTGATCTCATGGACAGAGTGGTGGTGCAGGAGTACCTACGCAGCAAGGAGTTGATTGATTGATTGATTTACCCCCAATAATTCACATAATGCAGAAGGTGCAGCAGAGAAATGGTCACAGATTCGTATTACACAATTCTAGTATTACCCAATACATCAAGTAATCTGGTGAGCAGAAAAAAGTAGATATTGCACACGTCACCAGGGTGTGGCACCAGGAATAATGTGAACCACCAAATAAGTGAATCAACTGGAATACACAGATTCCCTCTCCATCCCTTACGTGCTGAGCCTACTTCCTGTAGCAGAGTATAACCCTGCCTGACACACTGTAAGCATTCCTGTAGCAAAATAACCCTGCCCGACACACAGTAAGACTTCCTGTACCAGAGAGAGAGAGAGAGAGAGAGAGAGAGAGAGAGAGAGAGAGAGAGAGAGAGAGAGAGAGAGAGAGAGAGAGAGAGAGAGAGAGAGAGAGAGAGAGAGAGAGAGAGAGAGAGAGAGAGAGAGCTTTCTGTGGCTTTCTTTTGCTTGCTGCGAAATCTGGACCAAGGCAAGCAAAAGAAAGCCCCCGAAAGCTCTCTATCTCTAATTATCTATCTCTATCTATCTATCTAAATCATATGAGCTAACTACAAAATATTGTACTACAACATATATACTGTGCAACTTGGATATTTTGAACACCAGGTCACGCCATTGTAAATGGTAAATGGTAAATGGCTGCATTTATAGAGCACATTTATCCAAAGCGCTTTACAATTTGTTCCTCACATTTTACCCATTCACTCACACATTCACACACCGATGGTGGAGGCGACCATGCAAGGTGCCAACCTGCTCATCAGGAGCAATTAGGGGTTAAGTGTCTTGCTCAAGGACACTTCGACAGGCTGCCCGGGAGGAGCGGGAATCGAACAGTGAACCTCCGGATTACCAGACGACTGCTCTACCTCGCAAGCCACTGTCACCCCATTGTCAAGGAAGTGGTGTCATGTGTGGGGAGCAGGAAAAAACATGGCGTCTTGCTTGTAAACGTTCTCTTTTTCTGGTTCACTAAAATATGCTTCTGACAACATTTTAGGCGAGAAATAGGACATGCAATTGCCTAGTTTGACAGTTTGATATGAATTTAGTGAGCCAGGCATGCCGCAGCTCCGCTGCGTGGGGAGGAATTACGTCGGTCTCTAGTGATTGGTTGGGGGGAAATTTAATCCCCCTCCCCCCACGGAAATTGGCGAATGGAGGCGACGTCAGGCCGAAGATGGAAATGGAGCGTAACGAGTTGACAACTCCGTCTGATATCAGGCTATTTCGCTGCTGTCTGTCAGATGAAGTGGCAGGAAGGAGTCAGTCTTTGTTTCGCTTCTGACAGGGACATGACTCAACCAGAATAAAAGCCACGTTTACCACTTCCCTCCTCTCCTTATTTCCAGTCTCCCCATGTCTCAGCGAAGTACGAGATGCTATGCATTTGCTGCTTGAGTAAAGCCAGATCAGTGTAGCGAGCCACAGACCCCGTAGCGTAGACAGTCCAGCTTTTTATGACCTGAGGGGAATGTTGTTGTTATGTGTTGTGCATATGTAAAAAAGATGCATCGCCAACAGAGCGTGGTGCACCCAAGAGGCAAGTCTGAACGCAAGGTCAACAGTACAACATACACACACACACACACACACACACACACACACACACACACACTCACTCACTCACTCACTCACTCACTCATACATGGGTACACACACTAATTTCCTTATATTAATTGCCCATGAGGAGAGATTGGACCAAAGGAGAGGTTAATTGATGCAGGTGTGGCTGATATCACTAATTAACCTCTCCCTTTGTATTCCACAGTGAGTCTGGGACAAGGAAGGCTCACACACGCACGCACACACACACACACACACACACACACACACACACACACACACACACACACACACACACACACACACACACACACACACACACACACACACACACACACACACACACACACACACACACACACACACACACACACACACACACACACACACACACACACACACACACACACACACACACACACCATTCAGAAACACCCACCTGCTGCTCCTCTGATAGTGAAGAGAAGCATTATCAGTGGGGTGGAGCAACCAGGACATTAGCCGATATTATCCTTATCGAGTCAGCTGCAACACTACAAACGCTTCAGATTAATGTGAAATATAAAACGAATAGCACTTTCGTACTCTATTAGAACATGACGGAGAATCCTGTCTGCTTTACATACAGCATTTCTATCTACATACAGTACTCGCCTCCATCATCTGCCATTTTAACCACAATAACTCTAGAGGGATATTAAACGTGTTATTTACTGGAAGTAATCAGTAAACGAGATGAGGATCACCAGGGGGGACGCTCTCCAAAACAAACAAGCTTGTCAAAGGCAGCGGGTCATTAAGGAGGGGAGGGGCTACAGGGAGGATGCAGAGTCATTACTGCTAACTGAAACTATTCATATTGCAAATAGATATTCTCAATGATGGGTATTTTCTTTTTTTTTGGTGGGGGGCCAGGGGGTGCTGGTTCATGATGGGGTGGGGGGTCGGCAGCCACGGGACTAACAGCAGTGCGTAATTATCAGTTTAGCGCTAACGACAGCCGAGGTGGATCCGCGGTGTAATTAGCATTAGCAACGATGATCATTAAAAGGGTGGAACTGAGCGCTAATTATCGGGTTAGAACGCGGCGAGCGGGAGAGGGCCTATCTGAGCCAACACCACGAGGAGCCCCTCGATCAACCAACGGGCCCCTGGGTCCTCCAGGGGCAGGAAGCCAGAACTGAGGTGGAAACAGCTCGTCTCTTAACATCGTCATCACGTGAGTCAGACCACCGCCACTAGCAGGAAGCTGTCGGGTCCAGATCTTCTTAAGTAGGGCCCTGCAGCAACAGCCTGACCTGCCTTGGTTATATATGAAGCTTTTAGGTCAAGGCATTTTAGTATTAAACACAGGACCAGCATTTTGAATGTTGCTGGAATCACCCTTATATGGACCAAGGTGCTAACTATCAGATAAAGAGGGGTGTGGTCTCTTTTCAAGCTCAGTGGAAGATCTGACAGTAAAGAAGGCGAAGCAGCGCCTCTACCACCTGAGACAGTTAAGGACGTTCAGACTCAGAGTATCGGGGAAGATACTCCAGTCCTTCTACTCCGGAGCTGTAGAGAGCATCTTTTTTTTTTTATATCTACTTTTTCTCCTCCTTTTTTCTGTGATTTTTCTCCCCATCCCAATTAACCACCTCGTGCCAATTCTCCCCTCCCCTGTCCTGATCGTTGCTCGCATATGCCCCCCACTGGCCGGTTGTAGGGAGGATAGAAGCCCCTCCGATACATGTGGAGGCAGCCTGTCACATGTTTTCACCTGCCAGCGCAGACTCTCATTTGGAGAGGAGTAACGTGTACTGCCCCCGCCATTTTCCTGACTTTGCTGTGCAGGGGCCCCAACCGACCTGTAGGAGTCGCTGTTCACAACGACCAGACTACCACCCTTCGACTTCCCACCCGCTAACTCTGCCAATTGAGTTAGTATGACGGCCGACCCGGTGTCTCTTGCGTTGGTAACGAGCGCAATGTCTGCTGCGCCACCCAGCCGCCTCTGTAGAGAGCATCTTGACTGGAAACATCACTGCCTGGTATGGAAACAGCACGGCACAGGACAAGAAGGCCCTACAGAGAGTGGTGCGCTCAGCTGAGCGTACTACGGGTATTGCACTACCACCCCTGCAGGTTCTATACAACAAGAGGTGCAAATCCAGAGCCTGCAGGATAATGAAAGACCCTCACCACCCCAATAACAGCCTGTTCAAGCTGCTGCGGTCAGGCAAACGCCTGCGCACACCAGCAACTAGGACAGAGAGACTTCGGCTCAGCTTCTTCCCCCAGGCCATCAGAGTCTTGAACACTGAACTCTCCACACACAAGCACACAGGAGCACACACACGACACACATACTGTATACGCTCACACACTAACAGTCACTTTAGCATGAACACACACACACTCATGCTACACACGCTCACACTCAATGGCCACTTTACACAATGGAAAGGTCACCATTCTTTTATTTTTTATTTTAAGAACGGGAGTGGTTCTTGTATAGTAAATAGATGGATATAGCAAGATAGCATAAGGATATGTAGTATAACTGTAGATTGTATAGTATAGTATTGTATAGTAGTGTACATAAGACCCAGTGCCTCATCCGTAGCTAACATTGTATTGCACTATCGCAGGACCTTAGCATGTATTTTACCATGCTTTTTGTAAACTTTATGTACATTATACCTGTTATGTCTTATTCTTATTACTTGTATTATTGCACAAATGTCTTATTCTTATTACTTGTATTATTGCACAATCGCCGCAGGCATGACCACCCGCATTTCACTGTATGCTTGTATGCCGTGACAAATAAAACTCTTGACTTGACTTGACAGAACATTGAAATGAAGATCTGACAGAACATTGAAATGAAGATCTGACAGAACATTGAAATGAAAAACAACGGTCCACATCTTCACCTCTGTGCTGGTATGTCAACTGTGCAACACAGCAGCCGTGCAAACAACAAGATGGCGGACTCTGCCAGTCCTGGTGAAGTGAAGTGAAATTAATTGTACGAATGTCTGCCCTCTGGACGTCCTATAGGATTGCAGCAGCAGCTGGCATGGGCCTCACAGCGCAGCTCCGCCTTGAGCATCATCACCGACGCCAATACTCACCCCTGATCTCTCATCATAAATCTTGATCCCGCCAAAGGAGACCGTCAAGAAGACTCTCTGTTTGTGCTCCCCCTTGGAACGTGCAGTGGAAGCCATTCCCTGCAGGAGACATGGAGAGATGAAGGGATATGAGCGCAGCATGAAAGACAAGAGTCTCTTCTTTCTCCTGCGACACAGGTGAGCACGACAGCAGGAGGTGGGGTAGAGGTAAACCGTGGGAGGGGGGGGTGAGGGTGACAGCTGTTACATAAGGTGCAACAGGACAGAATGTTCTTTCATCTGCCTGTTTTTGAAGCTTGGCTCTCAGAGGAATTTGTGCAGCGTCTTTTATTGATGCCACTTTCTTTCCCTTCCTTCCAAGCACCCTTTTCCCTTTCTTTTCTTTTGTCTCTAAGCAGGTCTGCTGGCTCTTCAATGTGACACATAAGCAAGGCACCACTGTAACTATTAACAGTACCAGAGATTCGCTGACTGAATGGATTGTGCTAATGACCGACCGTCCGACCGGCTCGCTGAGGCAACTTCCGTCACATCCTGCTGACTGAACACCAACTATCCTTTGAAGTCATTTTCTCCCCCCACGGATCTCAGCTATTTTTTTTTATAGATATTCTCCCGCTCAAAAACTATTTCCTTTTGTGTTCTTTCCTCTGACTTGTGCTTAGACGTTACACCGTGTGCCTGACATGTCTATTATGTTTGTGTGGAGAGAAAAAAGAAGGGGGAGGAGGGAGGGGAGAGAAGGGAAGATAAGAGAGAAAGGAGGAGAGGTGAGGAGAAGGGAGGAGAGGAGAGGAGAGGAGAGGAGAGGAGAGGAGAGGAGAGGAGAGGAGAGGAGAGGAGAGGAGAGGAGAGGAGAGGAAATAGGCTGTATGGTGAAGGCTGAGAAGTGGCTAGAAAACGATTCTTGTTCCCACCTCGGCTGACTACACAATTTTCAGTCTGGGTGAAAGATATATTGGTGTAGATTTAGGAACAAAAAGTTCTCCATTGACTAGCCCGTTTTGCGCAATCATAATTTTAAAGTCGGGACTAGATCTTTCTTCGCGAACGGATACTCGGTCACAACAGAGTTTTATTTGACGTAATTGGTGCGAGTTCGGTCACGTATCTTGCGCTCTCTTTGTTGCGAGGATACGGCCATCCGGTGTCAACAAATGACATCCACAGAGTAACGTTACGGACGAAAATGGACAAAAAACACCTTAAAGTTCGCAAAAAGGTTTCTAAACAATGTTATATGCATCTCACATTTCATTTACATTTACATTACATCTCATGTCCGTTCAGAAAAAATGTGTACAAGATTTTATACAGACATGGTGGGATAGATATAGAAACTGTGTCGAACGGTGGCTTAACCTACCAGGCCAGAATCATACCATTACGGAGACATACAAACATTGTTTAGAGATCGATTTGTGTCATAAATGTCATGATATATATCTGTATGTCGTGTATGTCATAAATGTCATGATGAATTGAAAATGGGGGACCCTGATGTAAACAAGACGAAAGTCTTTCTCTGGTCTGCATCCCCTTAACAATTGTGTGTATTGAGCCGTACTGTATTGTACCCATTCTGCAATCTGCTAATAAAGTTTTCAATCAATCAAGATGTGGATACACTATTTGATGCTCTGCTGAGAGACAGTTTAGCTGTGTTTTTGTTTACATAACTAGCATTCTAGTTTTCTTCAGATAAGATAAGATATTCCTTTATAGATCCCCTTGGGGAAATTCAGGCATCATAGCAGCATGGGGGAGGGGAGGTACAGGTAGTAAAAACAAGCAGTGTAAACAATATAACAAGTCAATATAATTAAGTAACTGAAATATACAGTATTCACATAAGGTGCAGTATGCATAAGGTAGTGTTATTGTCCTTTTTAGGTTCCTAGTAGTTGTAGTTGGATGTCCTCCCCACCGTATGTATATATTTTCTCCCCACCGTATGTATATTCTTTCTCCCACCTACCCACCCCCTCCTAATGTACAGTCTCCTCCCCATCATATGTATATATTCTCTGTTAGGATTTATGGGTAATAGTACTGTATATTTGCATATCGTATATGTCACAAATGTAACAGTACTATATACCTGTATGTCATGTATGTCCCTATGCCATAAATGTCATGATGTCATGTATGTTGTGTATGTCATAAATGTCACTATGAATTGAAAATGGGGGACCCTGATGTAAACAAGACAAACGTCTTTCTCTGGTCTGCATCCCCTTAACAATTGTGTGTATTGAGCCGTACTGTATTGTACCCATTCTGCAATCTGTTAAATACAGTTTTCATTCATTCATTCATTCACCCATTCTGCAATCTGTTAAATAAGGTTTTCATTCATTCATTCATTGTATGTCGTGTATGTCATAAATATCATGATGAATTGAAAATGGGGGACCCTGATGTAAGCAAGACGAAAGTCTTTCTCTGGTCTGCATCCCCTTAAAAATTGTGTGTATTGAGCCGTACTGTATTGTACCCATTCTGCAATCTGTTAATAAAGTTTTCAATCAATCAATCAATCAAGATGTGGATACACTATTTGACAGTTTTGCTGTGTTTTTGTTTACATAACTAGCATTCTAGTTTTCATAGTGATGTTTAAAGTATGTTAGCTTTCAGAACCCCCTCATCCACCACCACCAGGGCCGGACTGGGGAAATAATTCATACCGGGAGATATAGCGTGAAATATAGGCCCAGTCTGGCCACTTTTTAAGCGGGGGTCTGGGAGTCCCCCACCAGGACATTTTTTGTTACAAAGACTTAATTTCCTGCATTCTGATGAATTTTTGTGCATGTGAATCACAAGCTAATTGTCATAATCACAGCAAGAGCGTTCTTCACTCCTCCTCATTCCCCCCTAACATTCACCACACGCCCTCCTCACTCCTCTTCATCCTCCCTTCCATCCACCACAGAAGCCTCACGCCCATATATGGTCAGCACCCCTTCACCCCCTGTCACTCAACTCAGCTGCACCTCATCCCCTGATTCGCACGCTGCCAGGCACCTCACTCCTCACAGCTGTATCCCATTCCCTGTTGATGAAGACCCTACGTCGTGGTGTTAGTATCATTACCTAGGTACGACGCCTCAGTCCGAACACCTGCTAGACATCCCTGTGTGATTATTCCCTGTTCTAACTTTCCTCTCTTGTGCCCAGGACCTCTGTGCCAGCGTGCCCCTGTCTGGACCCCCTGGAGCTTACCAAGGAGTTCCTGCTCACTCTCTCGACACGGACCCGTGTCTTCCGTCCGCAGTAGCACTGGAGTGCACCTGCTCCCATTACCCCAAGAACATTCCCAATTCATATCTGTTGTAAATTTCTGGATGTAACTCTTGCCTACTTGGGAATACTATTAAACAACCTGAAACGCTCCATTCTCTCTTCTCCTGTGTTCAGCGATTGGGCTCTGCTTAAAACCCATTCTCACAGAACACCACGACCAATGATGTCAGAACCAGCTACACTCGAGATAGAGGAATGGAGGACGTTTCAGAGGCAATCCGTGAGTATTATCAACGGCCAGACTGCTCGGGTAGACCAACTTGCCCACTCAATAGATGCCGTCACTACTCATCTTACTGCTCTCGCACTCGGCTCTGCGGAGCGAGACAGACAATACGGCCGTTTCGAGGCATACGTCACGGCTCAGCAAGCCCCGCCAGACTCCCCACCCACTGCTGCGATTCCCCTGCACAGAGAGCCCCACGTCCCCGCGCCGGAGCATTATGACGGGAGCGTCTCCAAATGTCGAGCCTTTATCTTTCAGTGTTCGTTAGTTTTTCGGGCAACAGTCACACACTTTCCAAAGCGAGAGGTCTAAAATCGCTTACCTGTCGGCCCTGCTCACGGTTGCTGTGCTAGAATGGGCAACCGCTCTCCACTTCAATAATTCTCCCCTCTGCGAGTCATATTCCGCATATATTGACGACATGCGCAAAGTCTTCGACCACCCTCCGGGGGGCTCGGATAGAGCCGCCGGTTTATTCACAATCCGCCAAGGAAGTCGCAGTGTGAGCGAATACGCAATCGAATTCCATATCCTGGCAGCCGGCTCCGACTGGGGTGACACGCCACTGCGAGGGGCTTTCCGCCAAGACCTGAGCAACGTTTTAAAAGATGAACTGGCCTCTAAAGAAAAGCCGGATTCCCTAGACGAGCGAATCCATTTAGCCAGGGAACTGGACATGCGCCTCCGTGAACGCCGCCCAGAGAGGGCTAGCGCCGCTCGCCCACCTGTGCCCAGCTCAACTCGCTCTCCCCGCGCCATCCGCGCTGAAAGTAGTTCCCCTGAGCCCATGGACCTAGACCTCCCAACGAACGCCGTCACAGGCTCGCTACGGGGGCATGTTTATACTGCGGCCAACTCGGTCACTCCGTTGCCTCATGTTCGATTCGCCCAAACGACGGAGCTCGGCAGTGACGCTGGGCGTCTGTTCGAGCCTTGATATTGCTCCCAGCTCCGGTCCGAACATGCAATTCAGTGCCACGCTGTGTCTCAATGGTCAATCACTCCCGGTGTCCGCCCTGGTCGACTCAGGTGCCGACGAGAATCTCATCGACACTGGGGTTGTTTCCCACTACCACATTGCTACCGACACCCTGCCAATACCCAGTGACGCTCGCGGGTTAAACGGGAAGCTGCTCACGCGAATAACTCGCCACACCGTACCCCTCCGCCTCCTATTATCAGGAAACCATAGCGAGAGTATTCGTTTTCATGTCACCAACTCTCCCCACAATCCCATTGTCCTTGGCATGCCGTGGCTCAAACTACACAACCCGTCATAAACTGGCCTACTGGCTTGGTGACTAGCGAGCGCTCACTGTCACGTATCCTGCCTGCAATCAGCTCGGCCGCCACTAGGGGTCGCTGGTTCCCACCTTCCCAACGAACCCATTGACCTGTCTGCTATTCCTCCTGTCTACCATGATTTAGAGGCTGTATTTAGCAAGCAACAGGCTCTCTCCCTACCTCCTCATCACCAATACGACTGTGCTATTGATCTACTCCCAGGAGCACCGCTCCCCGCTAGTCGCCTGTTCAACCTCTCACGCCCAGAGAGGGAGTCGATGGAGAAGTACGTCCACGAGTCCTTGGCCTCAGGCATTATCACTCCCTCCTCCTCGCCTGTCGGCGCAGGGTTCTTCTTTGTCTCCAAGAAGGATCGTTCCCTTCGCCCCTGTATCGACTATCGGGGTCTCAACAACATCACAGTCAAGAACAAGTACCCCCTGCCTTTGATTAACTCTGCTTTTGAGCCCCTGCAAGGTGCCACCATCTTCACAAAGCTGGACCTCAGGAATGCCTATCACCTTTTCCGCATCCGGGAAGGGCACGGTGGTGTAGTGGTTAAACACTGTCACGTCACAGCAAGAAGGTCCAGGGTTCGATTCCCGCTTGGGGACCAGGTTTCCATGATGCCAGTTACCCAGGTATCTCCCAGGCCTTTCTGTGTGGAGTTTGCATGTTCTCCCCGTGCTCGCAAGGGTTTCCCCCCAGATAAGATAAACCCAATGGAAAAACATGCACAACAACAAGATCGCTAACGCTGTGGCGTCCTTGACGAAGACAGACAGGAGCACTTGGATTGGTCCCCTGGCGTGGCTCACGTTGCGCCTGTCTGCTCCTGGCTGCCCTTGGGTGGGAAGGACGACGGGATGGGTTAATCACAGAGACGAATCGCATACATGCATCGCATGCATGCCGATTAATGACCTCTGAGCAGGTCCTAAATTATTATTATTAATGGAAGACGGCCTTTAAGACCCCGCTCGGTCACTTCGAGTACAAGGTAATGCCCTTTGGGCTGACCAACGCCCCTGCTGTCTTTCAGGCCCTTGTCAATGACGTTCTCTGCGATGTCCTTAACCGCTCCGTTTTTGTTTATTTGGATGACATTCAGATTTTTCCCCGCTCCATGGAGGAGCACGTCCAGCACGTCCGCCGGGTCCTCCAACGCCTTCTGGAGAACAAGCTGTTCGTCAAGGCGGAGAAGTGTGAGTTCCACGTCTCCTCCATCGGGTTCCTCGGCTACATCATCGAGGGCGGCAAGATCCGGGCGGACCCCGAGAAGATTAAGGCGGTGTCCGACTGGCCCTGTCCCACCAATGTCAAGCAGCTCCAACTCTTCCTGGGGTTTGCTAACTTCTACCGGCGCTTCATCAGGGACTACAGCCGGGTCGCTGCATCCCTCCCCCAACTCACCTCGCCTTCTGTGCCCTTCGTCTGGTCTGACAGAGTGGACTCCGCCTTCGCCGATCTGCGCGTCCCGCCAGTTCGTGGTGGAGGTGGACGCCTCTTGTACCGGAGTAGGGGCGGTCCTTTCCCAACGCTCCGTCCTCGACCAGAAGCTGCACCCCTGCACCTTCTTCTCGCGCCGCCTGACCCCAGCTGAGGTCAACTATGACATCGGAAAGCTGGAGCTCCTGGCAGTCAAACTAGCCCTGGAGGAATGGAGGCACTGGCTGGAAGGCTCAGAGATCCCCTTCCTGGTTTGGACGGACCACAAGAACCTCGCCTACGTCCAGACGGCCAAGCGCCTGAACTCCCGCCAGGCCCGCTGGGCGCTGTTCTTCGCCAGGTTTAACTTCACCCTTACCTACAGGCCTGGCTCCAAGAACACCAAGCTCTCTCCCGGCAGTTTGTCCCTGAAGAGGGTCCCGCACACCCCGACACCATCCTCTCCTCCTCCTGCTTGGTGGCCGCCGCCACCTGGGAGATCCAGTCCATCGTCAGGGAGGCTCAGCATGCCCAGCCGGACCCAGGTAACGGTCCACCTAACCGGCTTTTTGTCCCCGACCTTGTCTGCTCCCAGGTGCTCCAGTGGGTTCACGCTTCCCGGTTCGCCTGTCACCCTGGGATCGACCGTACCCTGTCCCTGCTGAAACGGCACTTCTGGTGGGTCTCCATGAGGGAGGACACCCGCGCCTTCGTCCTTGCATGCACCGTCTGTGCTCGTGGAAAGGCTTCCCACCGACCACCCGCCGGGCTCCTCCGTCTGCTCCCTGTTCCTGGTCGGCCCTGGTCGCACGTTGCCCTGGACTTCGTCACCGGCCTTCCTCCCTTACACAGTAACACAGCTATCCTCACTATTGTTGACCGTTTCTCGAAGGCTGTGCACTTTGTTGCTCTCCCCAAACTCCCCTCTGCTTCAGAGACTGCGGACCTGATGGTGCTCCACGTCTTCCGCCTCCACGGGGATCCCGGTGGACATCGTCTCCGACAGGGGCCCTCAATTCGTCTCCCAGGTCTGGAGGGCCTTCTGCCGGGCTCTGGGGGCCACGGTCACGGTCAGTCTCTCCTCCGGGTACCACCCACAGACCAACGGCCAGTCGGAGCGGGCACAACCAGGACCTGTGATCCACCCTCCGCTGCGTGACAGCCCGGGACCCCTCCGGCTGGAGCACTTTCCTGCCGTGGAACGAGTATGCCCACAACTCTCTGTCCTCGGCGGCCACAGGTCAGTCCCCCTTTGAGTCCTCTTTGGGCTACCAACCCCCGCTGTTCCCTGCCCAGGAGGAGGAGATCGCTGTTCCGTCAGTACAGGACCACCTTCGCCGCTGCAGGAGGGTTTGGGAGGACACGAGGGCCGCGCTTCTCCGCTCCACGGACCAGAACCGTCTCTTCGCCAACCGCCACCGGACCCCGGCTCCCGACTATCAACCAGGTCAGATGGTATGGCTCTCGTCTCGGGACCTGCCGCTCAAATCCGTTTCCCGTAAACTAACCCCCCGTTTCGTTGGTCCCTACAAAATTCTGTCCCTCATCAACCCCTCTGTCATCAGACTCCAGCTCCCTTCCCATATGTGGATTCACCCCTCCTTCCATGTCTCCCAGCTGAAGCCGGTGGTCTCCAGTCTCTCCCCCTGCTCCGGAGCCTCCCCCTCCGCTGGTCATCGACGACCACCCGGCCTACATTGTCCAGAAGTTGCTGGACGTGCGGCGCCGCGGCCGCGGCTACCAGTACCTGGTCGACTGGGAGGGCTACGGCTCAGAGGAGCGCAGCTGGATCTCCCGCCAGATGATCCTGGACCCGGCCCTCGTCCGGGACTTCCATCGGGCCAACCCTGACAAGCCTGGGCCGCCAGGAGGCTCCTCACAGCTGTATCCCATCCCCTGTTGATGAAGACCCTACTTCTACCGGACGACACTGACCAGAAGTCGTCGTGGTGTTAGTATCATTACCTAGGTACGACGCCTCAGTCCGAAGACCTGCTAGACATCCCCGTGTGATTATTCCCTGTTCTAACTTTCCTCTCTTGTGCCCAGGACCTCTGTGCCAGCGTGCCCCTGTCTGGACCCCCCTGGAGCTTACCAAGGAGTTCCTGCTCACTCTCTCGATACGGACCTGTGTCTTCCGTCCGCAGTAGCACTGGAGTGCACCTGCTCCTATTACTCCAAGAACATTCCCAATTCATATCTGTTGTACATTTCTGGATGTAACTCTTGCCTACTTGGGAATACTATTAAACAACCTGAAACGCTCCATTCTCTCTTCTCCTGTGTTCAGCGATTGTGCTCTGCTTAAAACCCATTCTCACACTAATGAGCCAACAATTGCTTAGTACAATGTACTGTTATGAACCTCAAATAAAACTGTTGTGGCACTAGCAATGCTACTATCTCCACCTTCAAAAATAAAAAAGCAAGAGCACAACATATTTTTCTATTTACTATTATAATACAGTTAACCACTCTCTCCACCTATTCAAACAAAGCACAATACCCTATTCAGTTTACTGATGCACTACTAGGGGTGGGACGGTTCACAAAATGGACGGTTCGGTTCGTATCACGGTTTTGGGGTCACGGTTTTCGGTTCGGTTCGATATACGTTAATTTGTATTAAAAAAAAACACAAAAAAAAACTCAAAAATCTAAACATGCTTCATTTATATATATAAAAACTACATTTGTCAAGGTATTAACTGGCAGCATACATCAAACTAACACACACACTGTACTGTTTAAAAACAACACTGCTCTGTTCATTCTATTTAAAAAATACGTACATTATCTGTCTACATTTATTTAGACTAACATTATTTAAATATTGAGTGCAACTGTGGTGGATTACGTAATTTGGTGAGTTGGAACTATCTATGGGTTGGCGCCGGGTCCCCACGGACATTTTAGCGTGTGGGACCTTCAGCTTAGGAGGAGTTCATAACATCAACAAGCAGCACGAAAGCGGCATAGTCCCGGTTGGAGTTAGTAAAACACAGTTGTATGTTAGCCTTCTTGGATGTTGAATAAACGCCTATCATTGTCTTTAAACATCCCGCCTCTCAGACTCCCATTTCCTCCTCTGCTAGCTAGTAGCTACGGTAACATTTTGTTGCCTGTATTAGCTGGGGCTAGTGCTACCATAGTTAAAACGTGCGTTGTGTTGTACAAACTGCTAACGCTATGGCAAGATGTGTGTAGGCCTATGTAATGTTAATCGCTATGTTTTTAAAGTCGTAATGAAGATTGATTTATATTGTGCTTGCCATTTTTACACAAACTGACTAGCACCTGGCTGCAGTGCTGCTGCTGCTGCTGCAGCAGCCAGTGCTCACCTCTCCCGGCTCCGCCAAATGATTTTTTTTTTATTTGCGCGTCATCTGAACCGTATGATACACAGACACCCCGAACCGTGGGGGTCGTACCGTATGGTACACGGTTCGGATGCGTACCGTCCCACCCCTATGCACTACCCATCAAAAGTTAAAATAGCCCTTTACACAAACATTAAATAACAGACCTTTCATTAACAATACTATAATAACAGTAGCCACTGCCAGAATAGTGTGACACATGTATCGCGTGTGGTGAGCACACACATGCATGCACAACGAAGACAGAAGATTGCGTTGTCTCAATCATTTTAACTATACAATTATGAGCTCAAAGTATGAGCTCACTGACTGAAATTTCCAACAAACCAGGTCCTGGTTGTGCCCGCTCAAATAATATTGATCACATTAACTAGACTAGATGTTGTTGAGGAAATTAGAAAGGGAACAACAACTTAACCCTTGTGTCTGATCAGATTCTTATTTTATTTTTTAACTTTGCAGTGATTATGTTTGTAGCTAAGCCAATATATGTGGCAAAGGTGTGTCATCTTTGAAGTATCTTCAGCCCCGATCATAACCACCACATATTGTTTTTTGTTATGTCAGATTTAACAACTCCTTTTAGAAAAGTGGGAGTATTAGGGCGGCTACGTGGCGTAGTGGGCAAGGCGCTCGCCACGAATGCAGAGACGCTGGGCTCGCCTGTTCGAGCCCAGCGCTCCACATTGCTTTCAGTTTAGCTGGTCGTTCATACTAATACACATTGGCTGTATTAGGGGGTGGGAAACTGATGGGTGGGGATCGGGCGTTGTGGACAGCGCAGTAGAATCAGGAAGTGTCGGGGGTAGCGTGAGCCTCCCACGCGTTACTCCTCGCCACTGAGAGATCGAGCTGCGCAGGTGAAAAGATGCGACTGCTGTTACCTCAAGTACCGGAGGGGACTTGTGCTATGTATGACTTAGTCCACATTGCAGCCGGCTTGTGGGAGGCAAGAAACAGCGTTCGTGACAGGGGAGGGTTGAATTGGATGATAAGAAATTGGGATGGGAGAAAATATATAGAAAAATGGGAGAAAAAGTGGATAAAAAAAAAAGAAAAGTGGGAGTATTTCATTTTTAATCTGACGTTACAAAAAAAACGAAAAATGGTTATGATCAGGGCTGACGTTGAATTAAATATTTATGGAAAAGAAAGTGGGAAATTATTTCAATATAGAATCTTTTTATGGCGTGTTTCAAAATCCCTAATAATGGTAAGTATAACACTTTAGTTTTCAGACACAAGGGTTAAATTATTTATTTGTTTCTTGGCAGATTTAACATTGGGCTTTTGACAGGGGAGATGATGCATTGTATGTTAACGTTAGCTAGCTAACATCCACATGTTTATTTTCACTGACTAACCTGCTGGTCCCTTGACCTTGGTGCAAGAAAACATTTGATAAATGTTGCCGGATTTAGCAGCATCTCCTGTAAGGGCCGTTCTTTTTCTTTGTTTTATCCCTCTCTCCTCCACCCTTTCTCTTTCTTCCACTGTCCATCTTGACATCAACGTTAACCTCTTCCACCCGTGGAATATTTTCTGAAAATCTGCCTAAAATATATACCTAGGTAAATGGAATATTGCTCCACTTCTACAAGGACCATTTTCATATTTGTGGTATCTAGGGACATCTATGGACCTCAGGGAATGTATTCACAGTGTCAGATATATTGTGTCTATTACTAGGCTTGCTTAAATTGTGATGAAACAAAGGAGAATATGAATTATGATTTTTCTTTGCATCTTTGACAGTGAATAACACCATGCTAATAATGACCAAACATTAAAAACTGCCACTGATCTCGTTCAGTACCTTCTTGAGATCATGTGTACAAAAAATCTAAGGAAATGAATAAAGGGAAGATGATTAAACAGAAGGTTCTGTAGATACAGTACTGAATTCTCCCATCCGGACCAATGCAATTTGAAATATTATTATAGAATATAGAATAGGAGCGGAGGCTTATAAATGACCTTATTATAGCCAATTCTCACATTTATATATATATATACATATATTATCTTTCAAATGCCCGAGTTCAATTTGGATTTAGTATCACCAGGCGTGCATAAGAACAGATAATGAAATCTACTGTAATCTACTGTACTTTTTTATTTTGCCCACAGTGCAACCGTTTTGAAACTAATTTCAGATCTAATTGTTCCTATGTTAACAATCGGGAAGAGAAACTAACTGCGTTTCAATATTTGTCAAAAACGTTACCTTTTGTGGCTTATTATCCCGAATAATAACAGGTATTGAAATAATTCATACAGAACTCTGAACATTGAACCCCATAGAACCTTACAGGAAGTGTAGTTTCCCAACATTCCAACGCAGAACCAGACCTGTGGAAGTCTGCTACAAAATAGCCGTAAAAAGTCTACAATTCCCATGGTTAAAAATATCCAAAATGGTCGCCCTCGCGAAATAGACTTGACCAAATCGAAAAGTAAATCTATCTAATGACACTTTTAACCTATTGCTAAACTAACGTATTGATGATAATATACATTCTACATGCTGTTGTGACATGTTTATGATGTTTATACTTGAATACGTTTGAAATAAAAATCGCTACTTTTATACAGTCTGAAAAATATTGATTTATGACCAGATGTCATGTCGGGTGGAAGAGGTTTTAATTGACTTTTGCTCTATCTCTCCCGAGTCCCTCACTACCTGGCTCAGTGGCTGTTATTCTGCAGAGTGCCATCTACCATTCCATTCGCCGCCTCCGCTGTCAATCAGTTGTATCGCCTGGTCCCGCCTCCACCAATCACAAGCGGCAGCACGGCTCCATTTGTGTGTGAGCCGCGAGAGGGAGAGAGTCAGAGAGATAGTTCTCCAACTCTGAAATCCTGGTTGTGCCCCACCCACCTAGGTTATCTAACTATCGCGCCGCCACAACTAGAAACAATGGCCTGGCATTTTTTTTTTATAATAATCATTTTAAAAAAATGATTATAATACTTTTTTTTATATCCTTTTTTGAATTTTCTTTTTATCTGTGCAGGCCAGGCCACCGGGAAAACTCCCGGTGCTCCCGATGGCCAGTCCGGGCCTGACCACCACACTTCTGCAGGCAACACTGATGTTAATCATCCTCACCACGGTCATCTGAGTCATCATCCCATGTAGCCCTATATCCTCAGTTTCCTTAGAAACATTTGCACAGTTTTGGCATTGACAAAGATCTGTACATGGCAGTTTTGCAGACACACAGGAACATCTTCTTGTCTCACATTTGAGTTGCCTTAACTGAGAACTGTAAGTCACAGTAACTGAACATATTTGACAGTTGCCTTAACTGAGAACTGTAAGTCACAGTAACTCCCCAGCCGTACAAAAATACAGTACGGCTCAATACACACAATTGTTAAGGGGATGCAGACCAGAGAAAGACATTTGTCTTGTTTACATCAGGGTCCCCATTATATCATATATATATCATGACATTTATGACACAAATCGATCTCTAAACAATGTTGTATGTCTCCGTAATGGTATGATTCTGGCCTGGTAGGTTAAGCCACCATTCGACGCAGTTTCTATATCTATCCCACCGTGTCTGTGTAAAATCTTGTACACGTTCTTTCTGAACGGACATGAGATGCATATAACATTGTTTAGAAACCTTTTTGCGAACTTTAGAAGGTGTTTTTTGTATATTTTCGTCCGTAACGTTACTCTGTGGATGTCATTGTTGACACTGGATGGCCGTATCCTCGCAACAAAGAGAGCTGCTATTGGTCGAGCGCAAGATACGTGACCGAACTCGCACCAATTACATCAAATAAAACTCTGTGGTGACCAAGTATCCGTTCGCGAAGAAAGATCTAGTCCCGACTTTAAAATTATGATTGCACAAAATGGGCTAGTTTGTCAATGGAGAACTTTTTGTTCCTAAATCTACACCAATATATCTTTCACCCAGAGTGAAAATTGTGTAGTCAGCCGAGGTGGGAACGGAAAAAACTATACAGCCTTCACCTTACAGCCTAAAAGGAGAGAGAAGAAAAGAGAAGAGAAGAGGAGAGAAGAAAAGAGGAGGAGAGGAGAAAAGATGAGAGGGGAGGAGAGAAGAGAAGATAAGAAAGGAGAAGAGAAGAAAGGAGAAGAGAAGAGGAGATAAGAGAAGACAAGATAAGATAAGATACAATAAGATAAGAGGAGATAAGAGAAGAAAAGAGGAGATAAGAGAAGAAAGGAGGAGAGAATATAAAATAAGAGGAGAGAAGATAAGATAAGAGGAGAGGAGATAAGATAAGAGGAGAGAAGAGGAGAGGAAAGAAGAGAAGAGAAGAGAAGAGAAAAGGATAGGAGATAAGAGAAGAGGAGAGGAGATAAGAGGAGAGGAGAGGAGAGAAGAGAATAGGAGAGGAGAGGAAATAAGAAAAGAGAAGAGGAGAGGAGAGAAGAGGAGAGAAAGGAGAGGACAAGAGAAGAGAGGAGAGGAAAGGAGAAGAGACAAGAGGAGACGCAATGATAGGAGCGAAAAGAAAAGAGAAGAGGAGATAAGAGAAAAGGAGAGGGGGGAAGAGAAGAGAAGATGAGAGAAAATGAGAGAAGAGGAGAGGGGAGGGGGTGAGAGACCTGCTTGTTGTGCTGAACACGTTTGACAAGTCAGAACGCCCAGTCACGTTGACGAGCGAGCAACCTCGTACTGTACAGTATCCACCCACCCACCTCTCTCTCTCCCTCTCTCTCTCTCTCTCTCTCTCTCTCTCTCTCTCTCTCTCTCTCTCTCTCTCTCTCTCTCTCTCTCTCTCTCTCTCTCTCTCTCTCTCTCTCTCTCTATCTCTCTCTCTCTCTCTCTCTTTCTCTCTCTTTCTCTCTCTCTGTCGTTTCAAGTCCAGCAGAGGATCTGAAGCTGGGCTATTATAATTCTCTTTCAACACACCGGCAGACTCTTCTTTTGCTGTCAGTCTGGGAGAGGGGAATACAGAGGGTCCTGCTGTATAGATGGAGAGACAGAGTGGGAGAGAGAGAGAGTGAGAGAGAGAGAGAGAGAGAGAGAGAGAGAGAGAGAGAGAGAGAGAGAGAGAGAGAGAGAGAGAGAGAGAGAGAGAGAGAGAGAGAGAAAGAAATAAAGGAGAGAGAGAGCATGTCTATGTCTATGGATGCTGTCAATCGACGATTGGCTTCTCCATTTGGTGGATTAAGTCCTCCAGGCAGCGCGTGGCAGGTCAATAGAAGCCAATCTTCCCCTCCTCTATTCCCTGTCTAGATAATAGCAGGTCTAGTATTGACTGCAGCATCGACTGTAACTGACCAGTGGCTGGTGGCGATACGGGAGTCATACGCAGGTCACTGTTGAAATGTCAGATCACAACGTAGAAAAACGCACCGATAACCTTGTTTTACCAGACATGCAGTGAGTTATCTGTGTGGTCGGGGACAGAAGAGGAGGAGAGGCCTTGCCTGCCAGCTCTACCTCCATTGTTCTACCTCTCGGTGCTTCCCACACGCTTCAGCAGAGTCTGTGAGAAGATATACTTAAAAAAAAAAACATAATATGCTCTCGCTTTTGGAGAGGGATTTATCCCACGTCCACCTGCCGCAAAGATGCTTACGTGCCAATGATCCAGACGAGAGAGTTAAATGCATCCTTTCTCATTACTTTAGAGAGGCTAAATACCTCTGCCACTTAAGAGGATACTAAACTGAACTATCTTACCAAAATCCTACACCTACACTTCAAAAAGGAAATAGAAAAAAAAACACCAAGTGCAGCTTGTATTCATTTTTCAAAAATACATTTCATTTGAATAGAACATTCACTTTTCTTTCCCTTTTTTCTTTTTATAAACATACACCTTGGAATGAGTTCACAACCAGTCACATACAGGCAATTTACATCTGGAAAAACGTCAACACTCTACATACACAGACTAAAAATAGGATCTGGGTCACACTGCTGTAGTTTATATACATGTTAGAAGTCTGACTTCTTGAACCACGTTTATAAACATGGAAAGCCAAGGAGTAACATCGTTACTGATACACCTGGGGCGGTTTCTAGTTGACAGTTCACAATCCCTTATGTGGTGTTAGGGTCTCCAGCGACCCGTTTCAAGGTTATAATATGTAATAACTACCATGTAGTTGATTTTATTGGAACAAGGCTTTATGATATCCTCCACAACACATATATAAGCACAGCAAAACTATGTTTCACCATCATCGTTCTTGACCCGGCAAGGTAAAACTATAATATAAAAATACTAAATATAAATAAATAAAATAATAATAAATATACTAAACTTTTTTTCAGAAGTTATATTCTAATATTGTTCTATTATAGTCAGATGGTTATGAATGCATATAATGTTAGTTAGGATGTAGTATTAACTATAAAGTGATACTCCTTTCTTTTTAGTGGTCAGGACTGAGTTAGACCCCGGGTCAACATTGACCCGCTAACAACGGTCAGTGGTGCCAATTCCTAACACAACATGAGGGTTAAGGCTGTCAAAGTTAACACTTGCACAATTCTTTTTACGCAAGATTAACAAAAACAATTCTTTTATAAAAAGGGTTTGCGCAGCTTTTTTCGATGCAAAGCCGGTAGATATCACTCTGAAACTCAGTTTGGTATCCACAGAGGACGCACAACGGGTGAAATGAGGTGGCAACTGCTTTCCGTCAGCATTGCGTCCGGTGCAATTGGCGTGTATTTAAATGAGGTAATATGGGCGGAACATGTCCCCTTTCTATGCAAATGAGCCTAGTCCAAAGATGCTCCGAATCCACAAAGCCTGGCGCCAATTGCACCAAGCAGTTAATGCTACGCACCTACCGTCTTCACAGACATGGTGGTAAATAAGCGCAAATCCCTAAGCGCTGTAAAGAGGCATCATGCCAGCGTTACTGCCAGCGTCACAGGTGATCATGGCAGCAGTAATTGTTGCCAGATGCAGGCATCGTAATGCCACGCGTGACCGTGAAAGTCGTTGTCTGTCAGGATCCTAGGCCCGGTCATGGTTGGACGGGTCAGGATGGTAACTTTGAGCAGTGCTCTCCACCTGACAGTGGGCAGTACCCTCCACCTAACTTTGGGCAATGCCCTACATCTGACATTGGCCCTCGGCCTGATATTGGCGCCCTACCACCCTCTAGTGGTCACAAACAATTGGTGCACGCTACAATGACAAATATCTTGACCACTGTATTAACAATAATTAATTGTGTAATCAATGTGGTGTCCTGGTGTGTGCTGTCATTGTCTTTCCCTTCCCTGGTGTGATGTCATACACTGTTTTGGGTTGTTAGGAGTTGCTTTTGTGTTTAGTTGTGTTTAGTTGTGCTTTGCTTATTGTCTAGGTGTTGTTTGTGATTCTGTGTTGGCCAGGTGTTCTTAATTGCTAATTAGTCAGGGTATTTAGGTGTCTGTCTGTCTCCCCTTCGTTGTGGCGACATTCCTCCAGTTACCCCCTGTTCCTCCACGTCGTGTCGCACCGTTCTCCCTCTAGTAAGTCTTAGTGTTTGTTGTTTTGTATTGTGAAGTTTGTTATTTAGTTTCTGTATTTTTCCTTGTATTGCACTGGATTCTACAGTAAACATCATTCTCCAAGCTTCACTCCTCGCCTCTGCCTCCTCCATTCCTTCCCTTTCTGTATTATTGCATTCTACCTAACCCCGTCGTGACAGAATGTCGCCACCAATAATGAATACAGCAGAAAGGGCAAGCGATACCATTCGGGTCGTCCTGAGCCTGATGGCCGGTGAGACTGACATGAAGCATTACTCACCGGCCAAGTGGGGGTTCCTGCTCCGGGAGATCGACCAGGTCGCCATGGAGAATCCGACACTGGAGCCAGCGATGTGGGAGATGGCTGAACATGTTGCTGGCCTCATGGAGAAGCACAAGTCGGAGGCTAGGGTAGCTAGCCTGCCGACTGTTCTCAGGCTTACGGTCAGCCTAGATCCTCCCACAGCCGCTGAGGCTGCTCGGATGTCCATCGCCGATCTGTCGTCTACAGCCAACATAGCTCCGACCGTTAGCTTCGTGCCAATAGCTAACCGGTCGTCTCCAGTTAGCACAGCTCCGCCTGTTAGCTCCGCCACTATAGATGGCCAGACGTCCCCGGTTGGTACAGCTCTACCCGTTAGCTCCGCTCATACAGCTAACCAGACGTCCACAGCTAACATAGCTCCGCCGGTTAGCCTTGTGTCAAGGGCTAACCAGCCACTCCCAGCTAACCTAGCTCCGCCCGTTAGCTTCGTGTCAATAGCTAACCGGCCGTTTCCAGCTAGCACAGTCTCCACTGCCAGACTAGGCTCCAGGTTCAGGGTGAGCCTAGTATCTGAGACAGACCAGATGTCTCCAGCTAGCACAGTCTCCACTGCCAGACTAGGCTCCAGGTTCAGGGTGAGCCTAGTACCGGAGACGGACCAGATGTCCCAAGCTAGCCAGGCACTCCCAGCTAACCTAGCTCCGCCCGTTAGCTTCGTGTCAATAGCTAACCAGCCACTCCCAGCTAACCTAGCTCCGCCTGTTAGCCCCGCTACAGTAGCTAACCAGACGCCCACTGCCACCCTAGGCTCCAGGTTCAGGGTGAGCCTGGTAGCTGAGACGGACCAGATGTCCCAAGCTAGTCAGGTCTCTGCAGCTAGCAGGCCTAGGAGGGCTATTAGGACAGGAGCTGCTAGGCTCTCCCCGACTGTTAGCTTAGCCTCGGCAGCTAGCCAGGCATTCTCAGCTAGCACAGTTCCCACAGTGAGTCCAGGGCCCACAGTTAGCCTAGCCCCCGAGGCTAGTATGGCTAGTAAGGCCTCCACAGCTGGTCCAGCTTCCACGCCCAGTCCAACCTCTGCTCTGGGTCCTGGCTCCTCATCCCCGGATCCTACACCACGCCTCGCCGCCGCGACCGATCCGGTCTCCACGCCCTGCCTGGCCTCTCCACCTGGTCCGGCTGCCGTGCCGGCTCCCGGCTCCTCGACGGATCCTGGCTCCTCATCTCTGGATCCTACACCACGCCTCGCCGCCGAGACCGATCCGGTCTCCACGCCATGCCCGGCCCCTACACCTGGTCCGGCTGCCGTGCCGGCTCCCGGCTCTTCGACGGATCCTGGCTCCCCGTCTGGTCCAGCTCTGCGCCGTGATCTGCGTCCTGGTCCTCGCCGGGGTCCACGCCGGGGTCTTCGCCGTGGTCTGCGCCGTGGTCTGCGTGGGATCCTGCTCCAGGGGTCGTCGCCGCCGCACCTCCGGTCCGGCTCTCCTGAACCGGCCCCGAGTCCGGCGGCTGGAGGGTCTCTCGCCCGGGATCCTGCTCCAGAGTCCAGCTCCCCTTCCCGGGCTTCTACACCTGTACCCACTCCCCCTCGTCGGGCCTCGGTGCCCGTCCCCACTCCCCCTCGCCGGGCCTCGGTTCTCAGGTTCTGCCCCCCTCCCCGGGTCTCGGTGCCCATCCCCACCCCCCCTCGTCGGACCTCTGTTCCCAGGTCCAGTCCTCCTCCCCGGGCCTCTGTTCCCGTCCCCACCCCCCCTCTCCGGGCATCTGCGCCAGTTTTCTACCCCCCTGGCTGCTATGCCCCTCCTGGGGTTTTCGCTCGGCCTCCCGGCCCCTGGTCTTCGGGTCTCCTCCCTGGATCCTCTCCGGGGTTCCAGCTTCCTCCCTCGCCTGGCTATGGACGTTGTCTTCGGTGGTCTGGAAG
>NC_140177.1:75808265-75856045 GCF_963971535.1 Notolepis coatsorum | reverse complement strand
GATCATTTAATCTCTTGTATTGAGTCGTAACATGTTATTCTTCTTGAAATAAATTAATCTTGGATCTTACTGCATTCGAGCAAGATTATTTCATTTGTTTCAGTACAGTAAGTCACTTTTTTGGAGAAGTTTTTGTTGAAGGTTCAGTTGTATGGAAACAAGTAAACTGATCTCTCATCTCATTCATTGCTAAATTATTTCCCGCCTTTCAAAGCAATGTGATTTCAAGACTCCAAATGAAATGACTTGTCAAGGTGACATTTAGTTTTTGCAGGGTAAAGCACAATGTAGCTTGTACGATCAAACCATCAAGATCCTGCATCCGCACTCCTCACATCGCTAGAAGCGATACAAAATGAAATGACTTATCAAGAGGGACATTCTTTGGCGGTGTAAATCCAGTACAGCTTGTATCATCAAACCACAAAGATCCTAGAGTCTGCACACCTCACACCATTAGAAGCTTTATGAATAAAAGCAAAGGGATCTCTGACCTTGAAGCAACACATCTTCCTATTAGAGGAAGAAACTGAACTACAGAGCGCCATCTGTTTTTGCAAAGAATGCCACCTCATTTACAGTGTTTAACACAGCAAGAGCAGAGAGAGCGCCGTGCTATTAGAGAGTTGTCCTTTTGGTCAGTTATTACAGGGATGAATCCCGTGGTACAGGAGCTCCAATAGTGCTTCACTCACTAGAGACGAGAAACAACGTCAGACTGAGATGAGGAGGTGAATCATGTCTCGGAAATAAGGACAGAAAGGAAAGACAGATTGAACACACACACACGCACCCTTACAGAGCAAAACACTTGCACGCACACACACACACACTTACAGAGAGAAACACTCAACGCACCCACACACACACACACACACACACACACACACACACACACACACACACACACACACACACACACACACACACACACACACACACACACACACACACACAGACACACACACACACACACACACACAGAGACACACACAGAGACACAGACACACACATACACACCCAGAAACACACAGACACACACAGAGACACAGAGACACAGACACAGACACACAGTCTGCACCTTGAGCTTCATCATGGAGTCCTGGCACAGCTTGTCGCCCCGCGCCGCTGTCACCTCATCAGTCCCGATCAGCTTGGCCTTGTAGCGCACGCCATCGCCACGGAAACGCTTAATCAGCCCCGCCTCACTGCGGTCCTGACCTGCAGTGGAAGGGAGAGAGAGAGAGAGAGAGAGAGAGAGAGAGAGAGAGAGAGAGAGAGAGAGAGAGAGACAGAGAGAGAGACAGAGAGAGAGAGAGAGAGAGAGAGAGAGAGAGACAGAGAAAGGGAGGGAGAAAGAGAGAGAGAGAGAGAGAAAGGAGGGAGAGAGAGAGAGAGAGAGAGAGAAGAGAGAGAGAGAGAGAGAGAGAGAGAGAGAGAGAGAGAGAGAGAGAGAGAGAGAGAGAGAGAGATAGAAAGGGAGGGAGAAAGAGATTACAGCAAGAAAAGATGTGTCAGTTCAACTGATTTCTACAGCTTGAGTATCATGCCTTGTTTGTGGCATAAGCGGTTAGCATTGCTTGTGTGATTCTTGGGGTGTTTGTATGTGTGTGTGTGTGTGTGTGTGTGTGTGTGTGTGTGTGGTGTGTGTGTGTGCATGTATATGCAAGTGTTTGTGTATGTATGTATGTATGTATGTATGTATGTATGTATGTATGTATGTATGTATGTATGTATGTATGTATGTATGTATGTATGTTGCTTGTGTGATTCTTGGGGTGTTTGTATGTGTGTGTGTGTGTGTGTGTGTGTGTGTGTGTGTGTGTGTGTGTGTGTGTGTGTGTGTGTGTGTGTGTGTGTGTGTGCATGTATATGCAAGTGTTTGTGTATGTATGTATGTATGTATGTATGTATGTATGTATGTATGTATGTATGTATGTATGTATGTATGTATGTATGTATGTATGTATGTATGTATGTATGTATGTATGTATGTATGTATGTGTGTATGTATGTATGTGTGTGCGTGCGTGTGTGTGTGTGTGTGTGTGTCTGTGTGTGTCTGTGTGTGTGTGTGTGTGTTGTGTTGTGTGTGTGTGTGTGTGTGTGTGTGTGAGTGTGTGTGTGTGTGTGTGTGTGTGTAGTTGCAAGTGTTTGTGTACGTATGTATGTGTGTGTGTGTGTGTGTGTGTGTCTGTGTGTGCGTGTATATGCAAGTGTGTGTGTGTGTGTGCACATGCATGTGTGTGTGTGTAATTACAGTATGTGCGATGGAGGTTAGACTCTGCTGTGGTATATAGGAGAATAAATACATACGGAATAGGAAATGCAGTGCAAATAGAAAATTAGCAGGAAGCCGAGATTGAAAGAAAATGGAACCAGAAATTGAAAACGAAGCCTGTTTACAGCTCAAAATAACCAGGGGACTAATGAGACGGAATCAGGAAAAACAATTGAAACATTAAAAAAAAAAAAAAAAGAAAAAAAAAAACACTGTGCCATCCACCACCTATCCCAGGCCTTGTGGGGGCATTCAGGCTCCTAGCCAGGGTGGAAGGCTGAGGAGGGAGGGGTGGTGGTGGCGGTGTCTGTCCTCTGTCCTCACACCCACACCCACTGTTCCCATGGGTGCGATTGGCGGTGACAAACAGCTTGTAAGGCCACTATTGAGAGGAATCATCTCGGTCCAGCGCTCTCCCACAATCCGCTGAGCCCCCTCTGGGTGATGGATGCAGGGAGGCGGGTGGTGGCAGGAAGGTGGTGGGAGTATGGTGTGAGAGCAGCCCCCCCCCCTGCTGGATGTGTGGAGAGGAGGAGGGGGCATTCGTCTGGTAGGGCCAGCAGATCGGTGTGTCCTCGGGCTCTGTTTAGTGTCGCCTCCTTCCCTCCTAACTCCCTCCCTCCATCCCTACCTACCTATCTATCTCTCCGTCTGCCTGTCATTCTCCCCAGATGCCTTAACACCGCCCCGACGCCGACATGTTTCTCATTTTGTCTCTCTGCTGTCCGCCAGCTTTACTGTTTCGATTACGTCTTCGGCGTCTCCAGCGCGTCTACTGTGAACAACTTGTCCCCTCGTCATCCTCGTACCGGGGGGTTGTCCGCGTTAACAGCGGCTGCTGCCGCCGCACAAGACACAAAGACACAGTGCTATTTAAAATCAAGGTCACCGGCACCTTGGAGAATTGAACACTATTTCAGGCCCCTCCTCCTCCTTGTGCTCTATTCTAGGCCATGAGCCTGTGCATCCGTTAGCCACACATTTAAGCTGCTGGGTAAGCCACGTGCGAGAGTAGGACAAGCTTTAATAGTCCTAACGAAAACTGTCAGGCACTGCACTAAAACCACATTACGCCAAATGAGCGTATTCCAACCCAGAAACACACTGGACTGCCATCCATGCTATATGTCACACACATGTAACCCCCCCCCCCGCCCCCCGCCCCCCCACTCTCTCTCTCTCTACTTTTTGCATATTTCAACACTCCGTCTTGTCAGGACTTCCGAGTAGGAGGCATGGAGCGCGGGGAGGAGAAATCTGGAGGAAAGCGGCAAACTAAGAAAAGGAGGAAATTAAGTGGCCTGCTTGAAACGGAAAACGTCTCGCTCTTGTTAAAACGCGAGGGCTCTCATCTTGGCTACTATGCACACACCCTCTCACTAATTCATGAGGGCTCAATGCAATTTTCTTTTTTTTAAGAGCAGAGGGCTTGTCTGATGATGCTAAAGTCATTAAAGTCTCTCAGTAAGTGAATGTCAAATCTGGGTCTAATTCCTGTTTCTCTGCCAGGGGGATAATGAGGGTTGTGGACAACTTATGTGTACCTCTGAATGCTAAGCAGCCCCAGTGTGGCATGCGAGCTGCAACAATCAGAGGAATGAACGTGCCCTTTGCTAGGGATCCATTTTGATTACTCTCAAAATATATTCATCAGTGAGAGAACATACAGATGAAGCTGCCGTAGAAATCGCGTTTTTTTTCTTTTTTTCTTTTTCTTCTAACTTGCTGTGTTGCTCCTGCACTGTGGTTTACGCTACATGTTGGAAGGGAATATTTTGAATGAATATCATGCAGTAATAATTAGGGACGCTCCGATACTGATACTGGTATCAGATATTGGGTCAATACTAAAACTGGACTACAGGACTAACATCTGACACCATGAGACATGTGTAACATGTTCGTAATCTAACCAATTTGACCAGATTTTGGACAGATATGCTAGAAATATGTCAAATGTCTCTAAAAGGTGAAAATGGATTCTAATGGATCAGGTCAGTACTCTGTGTTATCGACGCATCCCTGGTCTACATGATAGATGCAGGGTGGTGGTGGTGGTGGTATTGTGGGGGGGGGGACGGACGGACGGATGAGGCCAACGGCTATCACTCTGTCTGCTTCATTGTGATTTCAGACTATATTCCTCCAGCACCAGTGCACTCTATCAAGAATGTACTGACTCATACGCTCTCTTCTATAATGCGATGCATAATACATGCTGCTCCACTTGCATTTCAAACATCATCATTATAACCTACATGCACAGTCCAATACAGAGCCTCGCTTCTCTCGTCTGAGGTTCAGTAGATGTTCTACACTATTTTGCTTCTTGACATGCAAACACAGTGTGCCATGTCTCCTAATAACACTTCAGGAGAGATTTAGGGATGTGTGCAGATGTCCTCAGAAAGATGCACCCCTTGCATGCTGAACGAGAGCACCGATACAGCAGTATGACCCCCGCAGTACGTGCTCCGGGTTCAGATCACGGTGAGTGCTCTGTGTGTCGGAAACCCAGGCGCTGCAGGGCATGTTGTTTTCGTGACGTTTTGCATAGGAAGAGAAAGAGAAAGAGAGAGAGAGAGAGAGAGAGAGAGGGGAGAGAGAGAAGGGGGGAAGAGAGAGAGAGAGAGAGGGGGGAGAGAGAGAGAGGGGTGGGAGAGAGATAGAGAGAGAGAAAGAGAGGAGAGAGCGAGGGATAGATAGGAGAGAGAGAGGAGAGAGGGAGAGATAGAGAGAGAGAGAGAGAGGGGGGGGGAGAGGGAGAGAGATAGGAGAGAGATATGAGAGAGAGAGAGAATGAGAGAGAGAGAGCAAGAGAGAGCGAGAGAGAGAGAGAGAGAGAGAGAGAGAGAGAGAGAGAGAGAGAGAGAGAGAGAGAGAGAGAGAGAGAGAGAGAGAGAGAGAGAGAGAGAGAGAGAGAGAGATGACACACACTTATCTGACCCTCTGGTTCGACAATTACCAAAGGTTAAATGGTCAACTCTGTCTTTTTCTGAAGCCAGATGCTCCTAATCAAGTTGACTGTTGAATGGTGACTAAAGTATGTTAGTATTGTATGTCCATACTAGCCACAATAACATTGTCAGATGTTTTAGAACGAGGGCTGAGCCAGCCAGGTTAGGGGAATGATTCAGGGGGGGGGGGGGGGCAGGGGGGTAATAGTACAATAGTACAACCCCAATGGTAACAGTACAACCTAACTGGTAACAGTGTATAACCACAATGGTAATAGGACAACCAAACTGATAACGGTACAACTCAACTGCTATTGTATCACAGTTTGCTATAAATAACAACATTAAGGCTTTCATTATGATTCTGCCCTGTGAATATACATTTAGAAGTTGTTTTGTGTAAATATTTTGAGAATGTATGGGAGACCATACAGATTGATTGATTGATTGATTGATTGAAAACTTTATTAACAGATTGCAGAATGGGTACAGTACAGTACGGCTCAATACATACAATTGTTAAGGGGATGCAGACCAGAGAAAGACTTTCGTCTTGTTTACATCAGGGTCCCCCATTTTCAATTCATCGTAACATATGACATACATGACATACAGATAGACAGTACTGCTACATCTATACATTTATGACATACCAGATTTGCAAATACAGTACTGTTTGTGATACGAAAAGAGTCCAGAAAAAAGAGTATATACATTTGACGTAGAAACTGTACATTGGAGGAGGTTGGGTAGGGGGGGGGGGGGGGGGGACTGAGAAGAAAGACAATTTCTATGAACAACTGCAGGCTGTACTGGACAGACGGAGAGAAAAAGATATCACCATCCTCATGGGTGATTTCAACGCCAAGATAGGAGCCAACAACACAGGCTACGAAGACATCATGGGCGTACATGGATTGGGGCAGATTAATGGAAATGGAGAAAGGTTTGCAGACCTGTGCTCCCTCCACCAACTGGTAATAGGAGGCAGCATCTTCCCCCACAAACTTATCCACAAGGCCACATGGAGATCTCCAGATCAAGTTACGGAGAATCAAATAGACCACATATGCATCAATAGAAAGTTCAGGAGGTCATGGCAATAGGTACGAGTCAAGAGAGGGGCAGACGTGGCATCAGACCATCATCTCGTGCTGACGATCATAAAACTACGTCTGAAGAAGTATGCCACAACCACCGGCGCAAGAACCAGATATGACGTTGGACTTCTTAGGAACAAAGAAATACAGAGTAGATTCCAGATCAGCCTTACCAACAGGTACCAGCAACTACAGGAACAGGATGAAGACACAGATGTGGACATAGAAACTCAATGGCAGCACACAAAGACGTTGTGGCTGGACACCTGCAAAGAAATATTGGGAAAGAAGAAGACAAAACACAAGGAATGGGTCTCAATGGAACAACTCCAGAAACTGAAAGAAAGAAAGGAGAGGAAAGAGATACTGAACACAAGCAAAACAAGATCAGCAAAAGCAAAGGCACAGGAAGAATACACCCAAGCCAATAAGGAGGTGAAGAGTAGCATTAAGAAGGATAAAAGAGATCACATAGACAACTTAGCCAAACAAGCAGAAACAGCGGCAGGGCAAGGCAACATGAAAGACCTCTATATGATCACTAGGAAGTTAGCAGGCAAGTTCCAACAAATGGACAAACCGGTAAAAGACAAACAGGGAAACCCACTTATAACAACAGAGGACCAACGGAGAAGATGGGCTGAACATTTCAAAGAACTACTGAACCAACCAGCCCCGACAGAGCCAGCGGACATTACACCAGCGGAGAGAACACTTCCAATAAACTGTGATAAACCCAGCAAAGCAGAGATAAAAAAAGCTATTATCTCAACAAAGGACGGAAAATCTGCAGGACCAGATGAAATACCAGCAGAAGCCATCAAGGCCGACTTGAAGACTGTGGTAGATATGCTTCATAGCCTCTTCACCAAGATCTGGGAGGAAGAAAAGATTCCAGAAGAATGGAAAGATGGAATCATCATCAAGCTACCAGAAAAGGGAGATCTTACCAACTGCAACAACTACAGAGTAATAATGCTTCTATCAGTACCGGGAAAAGTACTCAACAGAATTATACTGGACAGAATGAGTGTTGCTGTGGATCCCATGCTTCGAGACCAGCAGGCAGGCTTCCGGAGCAACAGATCTTGCACGGACCAGATCGCCACCCTGCGCATCATTATAGAGCAATCCATCGAATGGAACTCTCCATTATACATAAACTTCATAGACTATGAAAAAGCCTTTGACAGTGTGGATAGAGAGACTCTGTGGAAACTGCTGAGGCATTATGGTATCCCAAAGAAAATCATCACTCTGATTCAAAACACCTATCAAGGAACATCATGCAAAGTTTTACATGCAGGCCAACTGTCAGAGAGTTTTGAGGTCAAGACCGGTGTGCGTCAGGGATGCCTCCTATCGCCCTTTCTATTCCTTCTAGTCATAGACTGGATTATGAAGACCACCACAAAAGGAAATAAAAACGGCATACAGTGGACCCTATGGACACAACTGGATGACCTCGACTTTGCTGATGACCTGGCTCTCCAGTCACACAACTACAACCAGATGCAGGACAAGACAACCAAGCTGGCAACTACATCCCTTGAGACTGGGTTGAGAATAAACAGGAAGAAAACCAACCTAATGATGATCAACACCTCTACCAACAACACAGTCACAGTAGGTGATGAATCCATACAGGAAGTCAACTCCTTCACTTACCTAGGCAGTATCTTGGATAAGAAGGGCGGCACAGATGGCAACGTCACAGCAAGAGTAGGCAAAGCCAGAGCAGCATTCATCATTCTGAAGAACATCTGGTCCTCCAAGGACATCGCCATGACAACCAAAGTGCGGCTCTTCAATTCAAATGTCAAATCTGTCCTTCTCTACGGTTCAGAGACTTGGAGAATGATGAAAAGAACATTGCAGAAGATACAGACCTTTATAAACAGCTGTCTGAAACGCATCTTTGTGATCCGGTGGCCAAACAAAATCAAGAATGAGGAACTATGGCTGAAAGGAAGACAGGAACCAGTGGAGAAGCAGATCCTGAGACGAAAGTGGGGATGGATAGGCCACACTTTGAGGAAACCGGCTACCAGTACTACACGCCAGGCCCTGACTTGGAATCCCCAAGGGAAGCGGAAGAGAGGGCGGCCTAAGAACACCTGGAGGCGGGACACTGAGGCGGAGCTCAAGAGACAAGGAACTACCTGGGGGGAAGCAGAAAGGACAGCCCAAAGCCGTGTTGGATGGAGAAAAGTCGTAGATGGCCTATGCTCCATTGGGAGCGATGAGCCTAAGTAAGTAAGTAAGATACTTGCTAATTTACTGTACATTGGAGGGGGTTGTGTTAGGACATTTACAGGGGCCAGTTTCGAATTGCAGTCTCCCGTAGGTGTTTTTTGAGAGTGTTTTTGAAAGTGGGTAGTGATTCACATTCCTTTACAGCTTTGGGTAGGGCGTTCCACATTGATGTGGCATAATTGCGAAACGTGTTTAGTCCCTTGTTTGAGCGGAATCTGGGTTTAACATGATTTGTGGAGCTCCCTCTGGTGTTGTGATCGTGGTATTCACTGACCTTTGGGAAGTATTTTGACATGTACATGGGTACCTTGGTCGTGTAGTGTATCTTGTAGACCAGGCCCATTGCAAGTTGCTGTACTCTGTCGTCTACTCTAAGCCATCCTAGGTTGTCAAAGTGGGCAGGGGTGAGGTGAGTTCTAGGAGTAAGGTCAAGCAGTAGTCTGACCAGTTTGTTTTGAGATGTTTGTAATTTTGTTTTTAGCGCCTTTGAGGTGCTTTGGTACCATGAGGTGCAAGCATAGTTGTAGTACCCTTGAATGAGTGCTCCTGCCAGAGTCTTCAGGGTATTCTTTACCTGTGAGGAGATCCGGTACAAGTATCGAGTTCGTTGGTTGACTTTTTTTTATTACATTGGATGCTATTTTGTCACATGAAAGATTTGCCTCTAGGATGGAACCCAGGTAGGTAATATCTTCTTTCCTTGTGACAATATTGTCACCCACTGTAACTGAGAAGCCGTCGGTCTTGCTGAGTTTGTTATTTGAACCGAAGAGAATGGACTCTGTTTTGACCATGTGTAATGATAGTTTGTTATCAGCGAGCCATATGCAGATTTTGCCTAGTTCTGAGCTGAGGGTTTTTTCAACCTGTAACTTGTTATTGTCAGAGACCAGCAGGGCTGAGTCGTCCGCAAACAGGAACAAGTTGCAGTCACAAGCTGACGACATGCCATTTGCATAAATTAGGAACAGTAGCGGACCTAGTATGCTTCCTTGTGGAACACCACAGCTTACTGTGAGGGGGGGGGATAGGGTACCGTTTACCTCCACCATCTGCTCTCTCCCCTCCTGGTAGGATTGCATCCAGCTCACTGATAGACTATCAAAACCAATTGCTTTTAGCTTGTCAATCAGTATGGTGTGATTGACAGTGTCGAAGGCCTTTTGTAGGTCCAGCATGACCATGCCGCAGTATTTGCCCGCGTCCACCTCTTGATTGATGTGGTCGTTTAAATAGAGAAGGCATGTGTCAGTGGAGTGGGATGTTCTGAAGCCAGATTGGAATTGGAAAAAAGCCGCGAGGTATTTTTCTACCTGTTCACGGATCAAGTACGATCCAGTATACCCTGCCAACTGGTAACAGCACAACCCAACTAATAAGAGCACAACCCAACTAGTAACAACACAACCCAACTGATGATTCATAATACAACCCAACTGGTGATAATACAACCCAACTGGTAACAGTACAACCCAACTGGGGATAATTAGGGATGGCACCGATCCGATACTCAGTATCGGTATCGGTCCGATACTGGCCAAATTCACATGATCGGATATTGGAAAAACGGGAAGTATTTTCCGATCCGATACATGCCGTAAAGCGTGCCATCACATGAACAGTAGTAGCACGACAACAACGTTAGCTAAACGTGAGTCAACTGGTTAGCAGCGTGCCACGATCATGTCAGCTGTGTGGAGTTACTTTAAGCTCAAAGAAGAAAAAGGCAGCCTGTGGTGTTATGTTAATGTGTGTGCGCTAATACGACACAGAGTACAGGCCACCATACTGGGGTCATGGACAGGTACGCAGGGCAGAGTAGAATAGGAGCGGATAATAACATGGAGCTATGGAGCTACGGAGCTAACCGAATAAAGACACTCACAAACAAATACAGAGGACTCACATGTATACTTGTGTAATAACATGACACAGCCGGGTGTAATATCTGCAACGCAAGTATTTCTAGGGGTGGCAGCAACACTGGAAACTTCAACACCACAGATTCATCATGGAAAGGGAGTATGCAGAGTTCATACATGCAACGAATGCCAAGAGCAGCTAACGTTAACGTTAGATGGAAACCATTCAAAAGCGCAAGAAACTCCTTGAAGACGGTAACAAAGCAAAGCTGATAACCGAGAAAATAACCACATTTATTGTGCTGGATGACCAGCCCCTTTCTGTTGTTGTAAAATGTAGGTTTCCAATGCTTAGCCTCGCTTCATGTTGCCAAACCGGCATTTTTTCTCTGACACGGCTATCCCAAATATGTACAAGTGGGCAAGTTTCTAAATATTGTGTTTCTTTTTCAAATGTAGCCAAGCGTAAACTAAAGACCCTAACCCTATCAAAACAGCAGTCAAAGTGTATATTCTCAGTACTACATTTGTTTACCAATGATTTTAAAATCTCTGCGAAGACAGGAAGCCGGCATGAAATCGCTGTAGACTTATTAAATAAATAAAAAGCAGCAGCACTATTGCATAACTGAGTCATGTATGCTATGTATTTCTTCCTTTAGGGGAGTAGGACATTTGTTGCACAGTTTTTTTTAGTTTTTTTTGTTGAGGTTTTATAGATGGCTAGGTTAAACACTGGTTTTAGTTTTTAAGAGCTGGGGGGGCGGGGGCAGTATCGGATGGGTATCGGTATTGGCAGATACTCAAGGCTGAAGTGGTATCGTGCCATCCCTAGTAATAATACAACCCAACTGGTAACAGTACAACCCAACTGGTGATAATAGAACCCAACTGGTAACAGCACAACCCAACTGGTGATAATACAACCCAACTGGTAACAGCACAACTAGGGATGCCCCGATCGATCGGCCACCGATCGTTATCGGCCGATAATCAGTATAAATATGCGATCGGTGATCGGTGATAATGCTTTATTTTCGCCGATCGTCAAATCCGTTCGAAAAACATGATCCAATTCTGAGCAGAGATCTCACTCGCTGAGTTCTGTCTCAGACACACGGAGAGAGCAGCGGCGTCTGCTCCTCCTCCTCCTCCAGCACCCGTGTACTGTTAACACTAGTATAGTCTAGTCTAGTGGGACACTGGGACCTCCGTGAGCTAACGTTAGCTACCGTTACAAAATGACCCAGTCAACTATTCACTTTTAGTTTAATACATGATGAGGCATTGTCTAACCCTAACGGTATCTAGCCGGCTAGCTACTGATAGCTCCTGATATCAACAAATGCTCCAGCAAGTCTAGTAGTGCATGATGGCTCACGTTAGTTCACTGTTCAAAACGAAACGTCCCATTAAACTAAATAGTTCACTGAGGCGTTGTCTTAACGTTATATAGCCGGCTAGCAGTAGCTACAGATAGCTCCTGATATCAATGTCTTATAACACTGATTCGATGCGTATTCGAGCTGAGGGCATGTTGAATGTGATCAATAGGGTCCAGCTGCAGCTCCGGAGAATCCTGGCCGTAGCTGGAGGCTACTCGAGTACACACAGACAGTGGAGCTGTTTGCAGATAGCAAGCATTTTGACTTGTTGCGTGGTGGCGATGTCTCGCAGATAATACAACTACAAGTATGATTATATAATATATATATTTTATTTAAAAAAAAATTATATAAAATAATTTTTTTATTTACATTTTTGAATCAAAAACTATCGATATCGGATCGGTATCGGCCGATATGGCTCAAGACGATCGGTGATCGGTATCGGTGGCGAAAAACGTGATCAGGGCATCCCTGAGCACAACCCAACTGGTGATAATACAACCCAACTGGTAACAGTACAACCCAACTGGTACCAATAACCAACTGGTAACGGTACAACCCAACTGGTAACAATAACCAACTGGTAACAGTCAATGACGCATTACTCCATGGGCAAAGTGGGCATGTGCCCACAGGGCCCTGAGAAATGGGGACCCTTGGCCTTGAATTATTATCTTTTATATTATTATTATTATTATGTAGTTTTGTTTGTAGTTTTGTTTTTAAAATATTTAGATAAATGCGATTTTGAAAATGATTATGAAATAGTGTGAATATTTAGTAAATTAGCCAAATAAATCACGTAATGACATAATGATATACAGTTATAGGTACACAGTAAATTTCGCTGAGTAAATTTGACTCAAACTGAGTAAATTTTACTCAAACTCAATCAATTTCACAGTCAAAGCTAAAGATGCTGCTTTGGTACAACAAAAATAGGGCAAGGAAAGTAGGGGGGGGAGGGGGAAGAGGGGATGAGGGAAAAGTAGGGGATAATGGACCTAATTTAATCTAAAACTAACTGATGGGGAAAGCCTTGGTGAAGAGGTGTGTTTTCAGAGCGGATTTGAAGGTGTCCAGGGTTGGGGCATTGCGGACTTTGGGGGGGAGAGAGTTCCAGAGGGTAGGGGACGCCACGCTGAAGGCTCTGTCCCCAAAAGTCCGTAACCTGGTGCGAGGGATGGAGAGGAGACCTAGATCAGAGGATCGTAGGTTCCGGGATGGAGTGTACTGGTGGAGGAGATCAGACAGGTACCGGGGTTTAAGTAGTGCATTCTCAGGTGGTACTTGAAAGACACGTTGCTATTCAATTTACTTATGTTCAGTGGGCAGTTATTCCAATGATTGATGCCACGATAAACAAGTCCTCTTTAAAGCATTTTATTTTGGACGTGGTAACATAATCTGTCCATCATCGGCTGAGCTAGTAAAATAAGAATGACCCTGACTGCATCTGACAATTTGTTTGTATAAGAAAATTGGTTGAGACGAAAAGACAGTGTTCCTGAAAAATGTAACCGTGTTGAAAACCAGCCTATTCTCTACCGTTAACCATGGTGCATAGTGATAGTGTTTGTTCTCATGGAACAATGTAAGACTAACCTTGCAGCTCTGTTCTGGGCAGTTTGCAATTTCTTTAGTTGACCTTTGGGGAAATACATCCAGGGACAAAATAAAAACTATTCTCATTCAAAGAGGGGCCTCTTCCTTTCACAACAGGCACACAACAGACACAACATATCCTGCATCGGCGACACACTGTGGTCTAGGTGGTCGGGATCGTTTGTTAACAAATGACATGTTGTGCAGTCAATTGCCTAATGGACAACTAGCACCACGGGAAGGGCTGTTATATTCACCATCATCTGCACATGTATTCTGCCTCACATGTAAACCTTTTGGGACAAAAAAATTATGCATTTGTGTACAATTTATGTGACTGGAAACATCCACACCACATTTCTGAAGACGATATGAGGCCAGACCATAATGTCCAACATGATAATGCTGATGGAAAGGGCAATTGACTCAGCCCTAATAAAGCAAACTTTATTAGGCTTTAAAAGATGATATTGGATGGATGTTCTATGACGTGCTGTGGCAGTGATCAAGTTTCAAGGATGAAGAGGACTGGCCTTTAACTCAATCAGCGCAAGTCGGGTTCACTCGCCAACCTTTCAGCGCCAGACCCGAGTATAGTCGGGTTGTCATTGTTATTTCTTTTATTCGATATTTCCATTAATTACAGGCACACAGACTCGGGGTTAACATGGGGAATCATCCTGAGAATGCCAAAGTGCAATATCGGCCGCATCCACCCAGGTGGCAGTATCGAGCACCCTTTGAAACATTATATCTTGGCCTGTGCGTTGATCAAAAGTCTCCGGTCGGACTTTTCTTTGTCGCGCAAGTGGAGCGGTTGTCCCGATCGGATTGAGAAGTGTGAAATGCTCCCGGTGCATGATGTGTGGCGGATTATGTTGGCGACATGATCGACACCAATACTGATCGACTGACCGATCAGATAATTGGAATATTCTTTTTGGGGTACATCCTAGGGAAGGTAAGGTATGGTAATCCTGCTGTGATCCAACCATGACTTCACTTCGATCACAACATTTGTGTGTAATGTTACTCCACAACGTGTGCTGTTGGTGACGATCAAAGCATAAAAAAAATATATATATTTGATTTTGAAATAGTAGCGTGTACATGCGAGAAACGGCAACGTTTTTAGTGAAATGCACGTATTTCATGACCTCGACCTGCAGGGAGATGCAGGAGGAGCGTTCCGTGCTCCAGCCTCATTTCCCCCCGCCCGATGTCGCCGGTGGAGTCAGACGGCAGGCTCGTCGTCGGGGTTCCGCCGTCATAGCCGCCGCTGCTACCACCGCCACTGCTGGACCTTCGGCAAAGAAGACCAGGAGGAGAGAGGGCGCCTCCGCCACTGCAGCCGGCCCATCCACGCTCGGAGGTGACGGTAGGGATCGTCGTGACCAGCCTCCTATCCTTTAACGTCCCTCCGGGGCCCCCCAGGGTGGCAAGTCCCGAGCGGCTCGTGGCAGGCGTCGCTGAAAATGACTTTTTCCCTCTGTGGTCCCCCCCTGTTCCCTTCCCCGGCCCAAACATATGATTTTGATTATGAGAAATAAAAAGTTTGTTACAAACTGTGTGTTTATTCACTAACATATGATGGGGATACGACGTGTGAACCTTTCGCTAGTGTGAGTTTGATAGAAGGGCTAGACTTTAAGTCTTGTTGGTCAAACGCCTGCTGCCTGGTTTAAGGGACCCGCCCCCCCCTATCCACCGGCAGCGCGATTGTTACATCAGGGTCCCCCATTTTCAATTCATATAGAACGACTACGCCGTAACAAATCATTAAAAAAAGATACCGTTAACTGGAATATGTTGTGCCTTTACACATATGTTGGATTATGTAATTGGTTTGTCATGACAAACAAATAAAAAAATCGCGATTTACCAGCTGGCTACAACATGTGTGTTGATGTTGTAGCCACCTCCTCCGCGGCAGGAATACTAAGCTCCAGGAGAGAGGGGAGAAGCTGAAAACCCGCAGTTCTTGCCCGCCTGATGGGAGCCGAATCCCCGCATCCGATTTGACTGATGAATACCCCCAAACATGGAGGTCCCGAATGCATGGAAGTATTGATTGCGCCGTAACAAATCATTAAAAAAAGATACCGTTAACTGGAATATGTTGTGCCTTTACACATATGTTGGATTATGTTATTGGTTTGTCATGACAAACAAATAAAATATCGCATCCGCCGGCTGTCTCTGGCTGCCCGCGGTGAGAATGTGCTGCCACGAGCGGCATCGCTGAGCTCTGACTACATGCAGTCACTGAGTGTTGTGTTGCTGTAGCCAGCGGGTAAACCGCGATTTTTTTATTTGTTTGTCATGACAAACCAATTACATAATCCAACATATGTGTAAAGGCACAACATATTCCAGTTAACGGTATATTTTTTTAATGATTTGTTACGGCGTAGTCGTTCTATATGAATTGAAAGTGGGGGACCCTGATGTAAACAAGACAAACATCTTTCTCAGGTCTGCATCCCCTTAACAATTGTGTGTATTGAGCCGTACTGTATTGTACCCATTCTGCAATCTGTTAAATAAAGTTTTCATTCATTCATTCATTCATTCATTCAGTCATTCAGTCAATACTTCCATGCGTATAAATTGAGGAAGCGAGCGAGCGCGTCCGCGGCCGCTCGCTCTGCCGACTGCGGCGCGTGGCAGCGGCAGAGCGGTGGATAGGGGGGCGGGTCACGTGGGGGTCGCGGCCAATCAGAGGAACCCAGAAACCGAATTCCGTTGCGGAAGCGATACACGCGTCCATGGTCATGATAATCCACCCAGTATAACAGTACAACCCCAGTATAACCCCACTCCAGCGGGTGCCACCTGCAGAAGTTCTCAGACGACTCCTCCATCGTAAGCTACATCACCGACGATGATGAGGAGGAGTACAGAGCCCTGGTGGAGAGCTTTGTGGGGTGGAGCGACAGCAACCACCTCCAACTCAACACCAGTAAGACCAAGGAGCTGGTGGTGGACTTCCGGAGGGGCAAGAAGAGGCCCCCCCCGATTCCCATCTCCATCCGAGGGGTGGATGTGGAGATGGTGGACTCATACAAGTTCCTTGGGGTACACCTGAACAATAAACTGGACTGGTCGGACAACACAGAGGCCCTCTACAGGAAGGGACAGAGCAGGCTGTTCTTCCTGAGGAGACTCAGGTCCTTCAATGTGTGCAACAAACTGCTGCAGTCTTTTTACCAGTCTGTTGTGGCCAGCATCCTCTTCTATGCTGTGGCATGCTGGGGAGGCTACATCAACTCAAGGGACACCAACAAGCTCAACAAGCTGGTGAGGAAGGCTAGCTCCGTGGTGGGAGTCGAGCTACCTAGACTTGAGGTGATGGTAGAGAGGGGGATGATAAGGAAGCTGGATGCCATCATGGAGAACCCCTACCACCCCCTCTACGACGAGCTAGTCAAGATGAGAAGCTCGTTCAGCCACAGACTCATCCCCCCCCGACACTCAACTAACCGCCTCGGACAGTCCTTCATACCAGCGGCCATCAGGCTCCACAACAGTGGGCAGCGACTAGCAGCCTCCAGGCCCCACAACAGGGGGCAGCGACAGCGACTGCTACCAGACATTGACCTGGGACTTATAGGAACCCAAGGGGGACAAAGTAGACTACCCTGGTACTTTGATTAATGTATACTCAGTAGATAGTAAATTATTATAACACTACCTCTTGCATACTGCACCTCATGTGACACTGTGAATAATGTGAATATTCCTCAGCTAGTCAGATAGTAAATTATATTGACCATATTGATCAAATTGTTTACACTGCCTGTGTTGTCTTTTACTACCTGTATACTGTGTTGTTTTACTACCTGTACCCCTCCCCCCCTCCCCCCCATGCTGCTATGATGCCTGAATTTCCCCAAGGGGATCAATAAAGGAATATCTTATCTTATCTTATCTTACAACCCAACAGGTAACATTAACCAACTGGTAACAGTGCAACCCCTCTGATAACAGTACTCTGGTAACAGTACACAGCCTCTCTGGTAACAGCAACCAACCGGTAACAGTGTACAACCCCTCTGGTAACAGCAACCAACCGGTAACAGTACAACCCCTCTGATAACAGTAACCAACCGGTAACAGTACAACCCCTCTGGTAACAGCAACCAACCGGTAACAGTACAACCCCTCTGGTAACAGCAACCAACCGGTAACAGTACAACCCCTCTGGTAACAGCAACCAACCGGTAACAGTACAACCCCTCTGATAACAGTAACCAACCGGTAACAGTACAACCCCTCTGGTAACAGCAACCAACCGGTAACAGTACAACCCCTCTGGTAACAGCAACCAACCGGTAACAGTACAACCCCTCTGGTAACAGTAACCAACCGGTAACAGTACAACCCCTCTGGTAACAGTAACCAACTGGTAACAGTACCCAACTGGTAATAATTACACAGCTCTCGACACCCATTTCCAAATAATATTGGAACAATAATGACCCATTATTAAGATTAGCTGGTTATGGTTAGTTTAAAGGGGCACTTTACCAAAACAATTATTTGTCCTGCCGATCCGGGGGATCGAACCAGCGACCTTCCCGCTTCTCTAACCTTTAGGCCACCGCTGCCCCTTACTTACTTAGACAGTTATTACGAGTAAATTAGTTTGAAATGATGGCCACCAGTGATGTCATCAGGGACAATGAATCCTTGTGTTAATTACAGCTCCATGAAATGATGTAGATGGCAAAATAGCAATACCTTGTCTTATAGGGACTGCTACCTTGTCATTTCATTGAGCTGCAATTAACAAAACACAAGGATTTAATGTCCCAGATGACATCACTGGTGGCCATATTCATTCTCAATAACTCTCAAACTAAATTAATGTGTGAAAAACTGATTGTTGAACTGCGGGTTTTTGGATGTCTATAAATCAACAATAAATCAATATTTATTTTTGGTGAAGTGCCCCTTGAAGGTAACTGTGTGGTTAAGGCTATCAGAAAAGAAAGAGTGTGTCTACTCTTGAGACACTCGCCTCCCATGTGGGTGCCCTGACTTTAATCCCTAGCAGTGGAACTTAAATCTTTTGAATATGTAATATATGTACTTATTTGTAATATGTACACATTGTAAATGTTCGATACAATACGTAAATAATATATTACTTATTATGGCTACATTATGTTTTTTTCTGTGGTTGATTAGTACTTTATATTTACATATTTAAGCGAGATCGGGCTACAATAGTACAACTGACTGGTAACGGTACACTACTCCATTTTCAGCTCTTAAAATATAGGACACCAAGAATGAAAAAAAGAGACTCACAACATTTCCTCGAGAGCAATTCTGCAAAATATGAAAATATATCCCCAATCTCTCTGTGAGGGCAAATTGTGATGAAATTCTAACAAGCAATGATATTGGATGGTAATATCGCCCACCCCTAATTCAAATTAAATGCCACAGTTGCCCACCTGAGACACAGGCCGTGGACCAGGAGGACCGTGGAGAGAACAATTACTGATAGCCCTGCTCATACTGTTTCAGGGCTGGTCCGTGCTCAGATTGTCGCACCCTCCTCCCCGCCTCCCTAGAATGGGGACGGGGGAAGGGACAGATGGCAACAGATGGAGAATCATAAGAGCCCCTCCAGATATGAGGACTTGGCAAAAAGGATTTTCTTTTTGTTGGGGAGCCACTCCAGGCATTGTGGCAGCTTAACCTTTGAACTTTGTGAACATGTACCCGTGTTCCCATGTCCCCGTCTGCCAATATGCTATCGCATATGTCGTCAACTTATTTGTGAAATTAATGTGTAATGTGAGTTAAATACACTACTGTACGCATCCAACGACTGAACTGTCCTGAACAGTATCAGCTTAACAAACATTGTTGTAGTTTGATGGGACAGCAGTATATTGTGTAGAGACATGTCTTTACTTTTTTGGTTCAGCACCAGTTTTATTAAGGACTTTTGTGTCCATCATCCATACCTCTGTCTGTCTGTCTGACGTCCTATCTGCCTGTCTGTGCCCACGATGAACTCTCGTACTTTACGGCTTTCAGCCTGTCTCCTGAACGGCTGTCTTATCAGCCTATAGTATCCTGATGAGGCAGAGAGGAGCAGCATATAGGGCTCAGTAGGGCAAATATGTCCCAGCCATCTGCCTCCCCCATGTGTACGAACTAACATTCATAAGCCTCAGCAAACACACAGACACACATTCACAAACATTAGCAGCAGCGTGCATCCCCTGCTCCTCCAGCCCACGCTAATGCACAAGACCAGCATCAGAATTACACACTGTGGCGCCACGGCGCAAGCTAGGCTACTTTGCAGCAGCGAACAAACACAAAATAGGAGTTTTGGTTAAATGATGGATCGTTAAACCAATTACAGAGTTAATGAGGGGTATTGTGCACATCATCAATGCAGTGGATAATACATTGATTCGTGGGCAGAGTTACATACAGCAATCGATGTGTGCCGGGTGGCGATGGGGCGGGATTAGTCTTTAGGTAGGGCTCAATGATGCTATCATTTCCCATAATGATGAAACAGTGTGACAGCACAGTGGGGCCGATGGAAGACCACAGAATATGGCCAACAATAGGAATTGGTGGATGCACCATTACCAGCTAATAGCCGTCAGAGGAAGCCTGTGTGTTATCTGTGTGATCTGGCAGTAGTAGGAAATGGTTCGTATACATTTGGTAGGGGATTCTCACAACCAGCTGCCAAGTCAAGACATACTCTCTACTGGAGAGGTGAATGTACATTTAATGCTGTGCCATTTCTTTCTCTCTCTCTCTCTCTCTCTCTCTCTCTCTCTCTCTCTCTCTCTCTCTCTCTCTCTCTCTCTCTCTCTCTCTCCCCACTCTTCTTTTTTTAAATGAATAATTTTTTTGTGCACAGATTACAGTGGGAGAGCAACAGTTGCTATGGAGATGGAGTGAAGTCACGCATGTGGAGCAATCCCATCCCATGGAGAGAAGCTTAGGCTTTTACCATCGCAGAAAGACACTGCCGCAGTGTCGTGGCTAAGAAAGACCATTCCCTGACACGTCCTTAAGATGAAAAGACCAATCTACACTCTCTGGCTTCTCCATCTGTACATTGACTGGAAGCTGTGCATTTTTTCCCCCCCTGTGAAAATGAGGAAGGGAGGCACCGTGAAATATGTTATCCGGGAGAGGAATATAAAGTGATAGGTGAGAAATAAGGCGCTTGACACCCGCACTAATGTTATTCCTCACCGCCCCCCCCCCCCCCCCCCCCCCCCCCCCCAGATGGAACCCAAACCGCGCTAAATGTATGCCATCAGCCGGGTCCTTCACCTGTTCCCCGTCACCTCCCCGCCGCTGCCACCGGCTGCCTCGCGTGACAGTCCGCATCCATCTTGACGTGGCCCCATTTATATGGATCTAAATAGGATCTTCGTTGATTGCGACAATGGCCCCCGCAGCCCATGTGATTAACATGGTAAAGTCAGGGGCTGATAGCCCCCCTCCAGTAAGTAGCCACATGTGTAATAGCCCTCCCCTATCCCCAACCCCCCCCCCCCCCACTTAACTCAAATCGATGGGCCCTCCTCCAGCCCCCGCCATTTATCTGAGCAAGCCGATGGAGGCAGTGAAACAGCCACAGAGGACCTGGCCCCCATGGCCCCCGTTTCAGCCGGGCCTGGAGAAGCCAGATTTACTGGACTGCTGCTGAAGTGGCTTTATTCATGGTTGAAAAAAATGAGGAACAGAGGAGCCGACGAGAAGGAGGGAGGGAGAGGTAGAAAGAGAGAGAGAGAGAGAGAGAGAGAGAGAGAGAGAGAGAGAGAGCGAGAGAGAGAGAGAGAGAGAGAGGGCATCTACCTCAGCCCCTCTCCCTCCCTCCCTCCCTCCGAACCACTCCCGCTCCCTTCTCCTACTTCTATCTCCCCCTCAGCCAATTCAATCCCATTTCAATCTCCGCACGGCTGTTCCGAGGCTGCCTTGGCTTCTATTACATCACTTATGCCGTTTATCAAAGTGACAGGGTGTGAATCCCCCCCCCCCCCCCCTTAGTCCATGACACCTAAATCATGGCACTAACCAAACCCCAGGGGCAACAACGCAGAGTAGCTGTTACTACATCTGGATATCTCTCCGCAGAGCCCAGTACAATTGAGTTGCATCCAAACATGACTCACCGTTACACTGTTGTCTGCTAAACATGACTCATCACTGTTACACTGGTGTCTGCCAAACATGACTCACTGTTACACAGTTGTCTGCTAAACATGACTCACCGTTACACAGTTGTCTGCTAAACATGACTCACTGTTACACTGTTGTCTGCTAAACATGACTCACTGTTACACAGTTGTCTGCTAAACATGACTCACTGTTACACAGTTGTCTGCTAAACATGACTCACTGTTACACAGTTGTCTGCTAAACATGACTCACCGTTACACCGTTGTCTGCTAAACATGACTCACCGTTACACAGTTGTCTGCTAAACATGACTCACTGTTACAGTTGTCTGCTAAACATGACTCACTGTTACACAGTTGTCTGCTAAACATGACTCACTGTTACACAGTTGTCTGCTAAACATGACTCACTGTTACACAGTTGTCTGCTAAACATGACTCACTGTTACACAGTTGTCTGCTAAACATGACTCACTGTTTACACTGTTGTCTGCTAAACATGACTTTTCTTCAATGTATGGCACCAGACTATTTGTGTGTCCTTTGTTTTATAGTATTTATACACTATGGGGCGGGATCCACAAAGAATGGATTGCACGGTGCTAATTGCACCCTTACTTACAATAATAAAAAAAAAGGAAAGAAAAACGGCACACAGTGGACCCTATGGACACAACTGGATGACCTCGACGTTGCTGATGACTTGGCTCTCCTGTCACACAACTACAACCAGATGCAGGACAAGACAACCAAGCTGGCAACTACATCCCTTGAGACTGGGTTGAGAATAAACAGGAAGAAAACCAACCTAATGATGATCAACACCTCTACCAACAACACAGTCACAGTAGGTGATGAATCCATACAGGAAGTCAACTCCTTCACTTACATAGGCAGCATCTTGGACAAGAAGAGCGGCACAGACGGTGACGTCACAGCCAGAGTAGGCAAAGCCAGAGCAGCCTTCATAATTATGAAGAACATCTGGTCCTCCAAGGACATCGCCATGACAACCAAAGTGCGACTCTTCAATTCAAATGTAAAATCCGTCCTTCTCTACGGTTCAGAGACTTGGAGAATGACGAAAAGAACATTGCAGAAGATACAGACCTTTATAAACAGCTGTCTAAAACGCATCTTTGGGATCCGGTGGCCAAACTAAATCAAGAATGAAGAACTATGGCTGAAAGGAAGACAGGAACCAGTGGAGAAGCAGATCCTGAGACGAAAGTGGGGATGGATAGGCCACACTTTGAGGAAACCGGCTACCAGTACTACACGCCAGGCCCTGACTTGGAATCCCCAGGGGAAGCGGAAGAGAGGAAGGCCTAAGAACACCTGGAGGCGGGACACTGAGGCGGAGCTCAAGAGACAAGGAACTAGCTGGGGAGAGGCAGAAAGGAACTACCTGGGGAGAGGCAGAAAGGAACTACCTGGGGAGAGGCAGAAAGGAACTAGCTGGGGGAGGCATAAAGGAACTACCTGGGGGGAGGCAGAAAGGAACTAGCTGGGGGGAGGCAGAAAGGAACTAGCTGGGGAGAGGCAGAAAGGAACTAGCTGGGGAGAGGCAGAAAGGAACTAGCTGGGGGGAGGCAGAAAGGAACTAGCTGGGGAGAGGCAGAAAGGAACTAGCTGGGGGGAGGCAGAAAGGAACTAGCTGGGGAGAGGCAGAAAGGAACTAGCTGGGGGGAGGCAGAAAGGAACTAGCTGGGGAGAGGCAGAAAGGAACTAGCTGGGGGGAGGCAGAAAGGAACTACCTGGGGGAGGCAGAAAGGAACTACCTGGGGGGAGGCAGAAAGGAACTACCTGGGGGGAGGCAGAAAGGAACTACCTGGGGAGAGGCAGAAAGGAACCAGCTGGGGGGAGGCAGAAAGGAACTACCTGGGGGGAGGCAGAAGAGAACTAGCTGGGGGGAGGCAGAAAGGAACTACCTGGGGGGAGGCAGAAAGGAACTACCTGGGGGAGGCAGAAAGGAACTAGCTGGGGAGAGGCAGAAAGGAACTACCTGGGGGGAGGCAGAAAGGAACTAGCTGGGGAGAGGCAGAAAGGAACTACCTGGGGAGAGGCAGAAAGGAACTACCTGGGGGGAGGCAGAAAGGAACTAGCTGGGGAGAGGCAGAAAGGAACTACCTGGGGGGAGGCAGAAAGGACAGCCCAAAGCCGTGTTGGATGGAGAAAAGTCGTAGATGGCCTATGCTCCATTGGGAGCGATGGACCTAAGTAAGTAAGTAAGTTACAATTCATTATGAATTGAAAATGGGGGACCCTGATGTAAATAAGACGAAAGTCTTTCTCTGCATCCCCTTAACCTTTAAGCCCTGAGCCTATTTTCTGAAAATCCTCCTAAAATACATACCTATGTAAATGGAATATTGCTCCACTTCTACAAGGCCCATTTGCTTATTCTTGGTATCTAGGGACATCTATGGACCTCAGTGAATTATGATTGACAGTGAATAACACCATGCTAATAATGACCAGACATGAAGAACTGCCACTGATCTCGTTCAGTACCTTCTTGAGATAGTGTGTACAAAAAATCCAAAAAAAGGAAATGAATAAAGGGAAGATGATTAAACAGAAGGTTCTGTAAATACAGTACTTAATTCTCCCATCCGGACCAATGCCATTTGAAATATTATTATAGAATATAGAATAGCAGGCTTATAAATTACCTTATTATAGCCAATTCGAAACATTTATATATATACATTATCTTTCAAATGGCCGAGTTCAATTTGGATTTAGTATCACCAGGCGTGCATAAGAACAGATAATGAAATCTACTGTAATATACTGTACTTTTTTATTTTGATCAGGGTTCAACCGTTTTGAAACTAATTTCAAATCTAATTGTTGCTGCATGCTAACAATATGGAAGAGAAACTAACTGCACTTCAATATTTGTCAATAACGTTACGTATTGTGGCTTATTATCCCGAATAATAAGAGTTATAAAAAAAATGCATACAGAACTATGAAGCTTGAAATCCCATAGAGGCTTTCAGGAAGTGTAGTTCTGAAAAATCCAACGCAGATCCAGAGCTAGCGCTTTTCTCGACAAAATGGCCACAAAAAACTACAATTCCCATGGTTCCCATGGTTCCAAAATGGTCGCCTCTCGTGAAATAAACAGACCAAATCCAAAAGTAAAATCTATCTAATAACACTTTAACCTATTGCTGAACTAACGTATTGATGATAATATACATTATAAATGCTGTTGTGACATGGTTATGATGTTTATACTTGAATACGTTTGAAAACGATACTTCTGTAGAACAGTCTGGAGATATTGATTTATGACATGATGTCATTTCGGGACCGGTACGGGCTTAAGATGTTAACAATTGTGTGTATTGAGCCGTACTGTATTGTACCCATTAACCTGCGCAGTGATTGATTGATTGAACATTTTATTAACAGATTGCAGAATGGGTACAATACAGTACGGCTCAATACATACAATTGTTAACCCATTCTCCGCCAATCACGTGTTAAGGCGGGTAACTCCTTACGGCGTGTTTGATATCAATATTTCATATTTTCGTCATGGTATTCATATTTCACCCACGGAGTCTTGGCTGATGCTGTCTGAGCCATCACAACTCTGCAACGCTTCAATACCGCCACCTGGTGGCCGATCGGCGAGTTGCCAAACCGGAAGTGCCCATTGTAGCTCGGTCCGTCCCCTATTTTCGTCCGGCCACTCGGTAATCGTCCCGGGGCTCAATACAGACACCGTCGATATGGATCTTTGCCATAAGGTCTTCACCCCAACTCAAACCGTCTCACTCAGACGCAACCTGGCCTCCCTATCCCCCTCCACCCTCTCCTCTGACATACTGTCCGCTCTACCTTTGAGTGACACCTTCTCTGCTCTCTCCACAGAGATGGCAACCTCCACCCTCCTCTCAGCTCTTGCAACCTCCTTCGACAAGCTCTGTCCCCTCGTTGAGAAACCTGCCCGCCGTTCCCCACCCAGTCCATGGCTGACAGATCCAGTGAGAGAACAAAGACAGGTCCTGAGAGCAGCTGAAAGGAAGTATAGAAAGTCACGCCTCACTGCTGACATCGACACATATCACAACCTCTTGTTAACATTCTCCAAAACCATTACTAATGCCAAAGCTTCTTTCTTTCACCATAGGATCGAGGCCTCTGCCAAGAATCTTCGCAAACTGCATGCTACCATGTCCTCCCTCCTCACTCCCCCCCCACCCCCCCCTCCATCATCTTTCTCTGCCGAAGACTTTGCGATCTTCTTTGAGGAAAAAGTGGAGAACATCCGCAGCTCCTTCTCCCAACCCCCACCCATTCCAAATGCTGAATCGAGAACCTCATCCTTCACTCTGTCATCTTTCTCTCCCATTACAGAAGCCGAGACCCTGGCACTGGTAACGTCGAACCGTCCGACTACATGCCAGCTGGACCGGCTACCTTCCCCACTCCTCCAGACCATAGCACCAGACATCCTCCCATTCCTAACTGCAACCATCAACTCCTCACTCAACTCGGGGGTGGTCCCCACCTCCCTAAAACAAGCCAGAGTCACGCCCCTCATAAAAAAACCATCCCTGAACCCTACCGTCATAGGCAACTACCGTCCTGTCTCTCTTCTCTCCTTCCTTTCTAAAACACTTGAACGTGCTGTATCCAACCAACTTACTGCTTATCTCTTACAGAATGACCTCCTAGACCCTAATCAGTCAGGCTTCAGAACTGGTCACTCCACAGAGACAGCCCTCATTGCGGTCACAGAGGCACTTCACTTAGCAAAAGCGAAAGGCCTCTCCTCTGTCCTGATTCTCCTAGATCTATCTGCAGCCTTCGACATAGTCAACCACCAGATCCTCCTCGCGGCCCTCGCAGGAATGGGAGTGGCTGGCTCTGCGCTGACATGGTTGTCATCATACCTCAATGACCGCTCCTACCAAGTGTCATGGAGAGGGACCCTGTCGGCCACCCGCCCCCTGCGGACGGGTGTCCCCCAGGGCTCGGTTTTAGGACCCCTTCTCTTCTCCCTCTACACTAAATCACTGGGTAACATTATCACGTCCCATGGCTTCTCCTACCACTGTTATGCCGACGATACTCAACTCTTCCTCTCCTTCCCTCCCTCAGATATCCACGTCTCTGAGCGGATCTCGGCCTGTCTGTCCGACATCTCCGCCTGGATGACGACCAACCACCTCAAACTGAACCTAAGCAAAACAGAATTGCTCCACCTGCCGGCCAAATCCTCCCCCCTGACCGACCTTTCCATCACAGTCGAGAATGCAGCTGTGACCGCGTCCCCGACCGCCAAGAACCTTGGCGTTGTCCTCGATGACCAGTTGAACTTCTCTGCTCACATCGCAGCGACAACCAGAACCTGCCGATTCCTCCTGAGCAACGTCAGAAGGATCCGCCCCTTCCTGACAAAAGACTCCACCCAACTCCTCGTCCAATCAACAGTCATCTCCCGCCTCGACTACTGCAACGCACTGCTCGCTGGCCTCCCGGCCACTGCCACTAAGCCTCTTCAACTCATTCAGAACGCAGCGGCCCGCCTGATCTCAAACCTACCGAAGTCGGCCCATGTCACCCCACTTCTTAGGGACCTGCACTGGCTCCCCATTGCTGCACGAATCCGCTTCAAGGCCCTCGACCTAGCATACCGTGCGTCAAAGGGAACTGCTCCCGCCTACCTCCGGTCAATGGTCTCTAACTACACACCCTCAAGACCCCTACGCTCTGCTTCTTCTGGCCGCCTCAGACCTACTCCTATCCAAGCTCCGGGAGGGTCATCAAAGAGAAGTCGCCTATTCTCAGTCCTTGCCCCACAATGGTGGAATGAACTACCCACCAGGGTTTCCGTTAGAAAAAATTGTTGCCGGTCTCCGTGACCTGCAAGATTTCAACTACCGGACAAATGAGATTAATTCCGGTCATAGTTTATTGAGCTTTAAAACAATTGATAGGTAGGCTCATGTCATCCTCAAGGCATGTAGATTTATAATATTATTACTTAAAACTAGGCTACTTTTGCGTATACAGTCATTAATATATTCCAAATAAAATAAGTCCCTCGATACTCCGTCTCCGTGCTGCTGCTGACTTGAAATAAAATAGACCGCGTATGTGGCAGTCGGTCCGACACTAAACAGCAGTCTGTTATAATCACATTTTTATGAGCTAACGAATTCCGTTATATTGGACATTTGTATTAATTATATCAAGCGAAGAACTGAGAAAGCAGAGAGACTGCAACATTATCGTGGTTTGCGTGACTACTCTCTCCACCTCAATGTCACGCGGTCGAAAAGGGCGCTTGTCTATTGGACAGTGGAAATGTGTGTGTGGCTGCGATCCTGTGTGTGCGCGCGCGCGTGTGTGTGTGTCTGTGTGTGTACTGCGGAGCCCAGATCAGCGGAGCCGAGTTTTGACATGGCATTGATCCATTGTTCTATTGAAGCACATTACCTACCACCATCCTCTCGCTAAACAACTTGTAGACCACGGTGTTTTTATGAGTGCCCACAAGTAGCCGTTTTAATAATATAATAAGCCGCGCGCCTCGGTAATAATAATAAGCCGCGTTTTTTCTTCCTTCTTCCCAAGATGCACAGACATAGATAGATAGATAGAGAGAGAGAGATAGATAGATAGATAGATAGAGAGAGAGATTAGATGCAGTGTGCTTGTTTTGCAGTGAGTGCTGCGAGCAGTGGTAATAATAATCACTTCCTATATTTGGTTCGCGTTTGGTCCGATGAAGCGAACCGAGACCTACGTTTTTAAAGCTCTCGCTGACAACGTCGTTGTCATTATTAGAAGCAACGAGGAAACAAATGTAATGATCGTTTCGTTCATCGCATAGGCTATTTAATTTTAGCCTATTTTAATACAATTCAAATAATCAAATTGTGCTTAGACTCAGGGAATTATTTTCACCGGACATTAAGACCGGAGAAATTAAATATGTCGGACTTCAGGAGATTTTGCCGGACAAATACCGGTAATTACCGGCTAACGGAAACGCTGCTACCCACCCCAGTTAGGACAGCCGAAACACGTCCAATCTTTCGCCGTCGACTAAAGACGCACTTCTTCAACCATTATCTGAATTAAAAAAAATAAAAAATAAAATAAAATTATCTAACCCTAACTAACCATACTGTCATGCACTTGTCCTAATAAACTAACCTACACTGTAGCACTCAACACTTTGACGAACATTGTTACTCAGCTGATAGAGTTGTGCCCTTCCTGATGGCTTGTCGTACAGAACTTGTAAGTCGCTTTGGATAAAAGCGTCAGCTAAATGACTAAATGTAAATGTAAATATAATGATAACTCAATAATCAACATGATTTGGACGTGTATTAGTAATATACAAACCGGAAATGGATCGCATCGATCAACATCCCATAATTGGGATCTGTTTGCTCCACTCTCATCGCCCAACGCTACGAGGAGACTGGGGTGAGTTTCAGCGTTTTTCTTTATCATTTTCGATACAAACTGCTCTGATCAATATATCACCCATACTACATAAATCATTTAACGTCGGTCATTGAATTATAAACGACCCCCCCCCCCCTCCGTTCACCCGCAGATGATCAGTCATGACGTTTAGGACCATGTACAGTTGAAATTTTGTATATAACGTTGATCGGTATCAAACTGCATTTGATAATCTAATATATGCATTTATGCCTATATCTCACGTTCTATGAAATACTGCAGAAAACGATAAAAACATATTTATACTCTAGACGGTATTTTATACATCCTGAACGATAGATAATTGATGTTGAATGGGCCATAGTAATGTCAATTTAGCAATACAATTAAAAAAGGTATAGCCCTGCAAAGAAGGTGAACATCTCCATAGACAACTAGCGCTGGCAGAGGATGATTTAGGATGATCAAAGTGGTGGCAGAGAATGGGTTAAGGGGATGCAGACCAGAGAAAGACTTTCGCCTTGTTTACATCAGGGTCCCCCATTTTCAATTCATAATGAATTGTAAGTAAGGGTGCAATTAGCACCGTGCAATCCATTCTTTGTGGATCCCGCCCTATGTGTATGTGTGTGTGTGTGTGTGTGTGTGTGTGTGTGTGTGTGTGTGTGTGTGTGTGTGTGTGTGTGTGTGTGTTCTGCTTCCAGAGGAAAATATGTGAGTGCTGCAGCTTTTATCCAAAGAACTTTATAATTTGTTCCTGACATTTTACCCATTCACTCACACATTCACACACCGATCATGGTGGAGGCAACCATGCAAGGTGCCAACCTGGTCATCAGGAGCAATTAGGGGTTAAGTGTCTTGCTCAAGGACGCTTCGACACACTGCCCGAGAGGAGCGGGAATCGAACCGGAAACCTCTGGATTCCTCTTAACTTTCTTCAACGTGCTTTGGTTGTTACAGTACGTGATGCCTTGTCGTTAGAAATATGACATCAATAGGGGTGTCCACGTTAGGCTGATAGGCTCACTTCTATTTATAATTCGGACCAACACCATGAGCGTTTGAATGTGAACGCCGCCTCACCTTTGACCCTCCTGGACTCCCGTCTCTGGCTGGTTTTCACACCTGTCTGGACCTCTGCCTCTGCTGACATCCTCCTCTGCTGAGTCCTTCACAGCAGATCCACCATGGGTTAGCAGCACGCTAGCTACCTCCTCCAACCACCTCCGTCTGGTCCCTCTCAGAGCTGCTGTGGAGTAGAGAGGATCTCCTCCAAGTCCATGGTTGAGAAGTCTGGTAGCCCTCAGCAAAAACACTGCATAAGTGAGACTCCCCCACTCTCAACACCGCCTGCCCATGGTGACGGAGGGGTGGCGGTTAACGACAGATGAGAAGGTGAGTGAATGGTGGAGGTGAGCGGTTTCCTCTCTTGACACTGTCCTCAGATCAGGTCTGACATCTTCTGGAGCTCTCATTGAAGGTCAAGTATCACAGGGTCATGTGTTGCTCTTTACCAAGGAGGCGATGGTCGCTCAGGAAGTAATTCCCCCCACCGGGGGAAAGCAACACGTGGCCTGGATCATGGACTGTTCTTCAGAGTAGGTCAGGAGCAGAGATTCAGATCCGGTCCGACCGTGAAGCCCAGTCACCGCCTCTGTGCACTGCAAGTCAAGGAGACACAGATAACGGTTAATGTCAAGCTGTTAAGTGGTTATTAATTAACATGACAAACACATGCCCCCCTGATCACTCATTACAGCATTAATTCAACTTAGGCAACGACAGCCACCGATTTACAAACTCAACTCATTAGCTATTCCGGATCATGAAGCCTTAATGAGACTGCAACGAACACACGCACTCGGAGCATGCGGGGGCTATGCTCTTTGCGTGTTTTCTCCAGGTATGCTTCCTCTTCACTATATGGAGCCTCTGACAGCCTACCCTTGAAGAAGACCAGTGGCAAAACGCTTGGCACAGTTGTCTTGCCTGCCAGCTTTGAATAAATATGTAACATTAAGCATAACTGTTTTCCTCTGTGCATGTGATTTTCTTTTGTTGGAGGATGAGTTTGTAGTGCTCCCTCTCTGCTCAGCCCAACAGCATGAACGGAGGGGAAGCAGCGGAAAGCAATGAATGACAGACTGTTTTGGAGGCAAACTATGGAGAGAATCCTGGCACGGCCGGCGGTGAACTGGAACCCCCCCCCCCCCACCACCACATTGTGCTTTAATGCCCTTGAATCATCCGCTGCTAACACGGGGGCAGTGCCAAGCTGGCACCCTCTCGGTTGGCATGGTGAGGGGCCATTGTTGTGAGAAGAAGAAGCCCTTCACCTACACTGGTCTAAAAAGAAGAAGTCGTCGTGTGGCACATGCACCGGGTGCCCATCCTTGTGTGATCAATTATGTGACATTTAGGGGTGGGAATCGCCAGAGACCTCACGATACGATACTACTTGCGTCACGATACGATAGTATCGCGATACTAAATATATCGCGATACGCTGAGTATTGCGATATTAATATTGCGATATATATATGTTTTTTTTTTTTTTTTTTTTTTACCTTTTTCAACTGCAAAGTAAAAAAATTGTCAACATGTTTTATCTAATAAAATAAAGTTCAGTATGTTCATCTCACTTCAATCATTTTTATTGCAGAACATGGTATTTTCTCAAGCAGACGTATGCAACAGATGTAAACACTGTTGCATGTACCTGACAAACTGAACTGTTTGTATTACAGTCATATTCCAACTTAACTGAATGCACATGTGTGTGTGGACTACTGTACTAATACAGGTATTGAAATGAACAATGCAACTTCCTTATACAATAATTAAATATCGATACTTGGTGTCCCTGTATCGATACTAGGCATGTCCCGATCGATCGGCCACCGATCATTATCGGCCGATAATCAGTATAAATATGCGATCGGTGATCAGTGATAATGCTTTATTTTCGCCGATCGTCAAAACCGATCGAAAAACATGATCCAATTCTTAGCGGAGATCTCACAGTCACTGCTGACTTCTCTCTCAGACACAGCTGCTTGCAGCGTACGGCGCCGCCTCCTCCTCCCCAGCCCTTCCCGCACTCATGTAAATAAGAGCGCAGTCTGCTATAGTCTGGTGCATGATGCGACGTGAGCTAACGTTGGCTACCAGTACCTACCGAGCTAACGTTACTGTTTAAACTAAATGACCCAGTGACTACATGAGGCATTGTCTAACGTTATCTAGCTGGCTAGCTACTGATAGCTGCTGATATCAACAAATGCTCCAGCAATAGTCGAGTTCATGATAAGTTACCTCCGTTGACTCGGTAGCTCACGTTAGCTCACGTTAGCTCTAAACTAAATAGTTCACTGAGGCGTTGTCTTAACGTTATCTAGCCGGCTAGCAGTAGCTACAGATAGCTCCTGATATCAATGTCTTATAACATTGACTCGATGCGTATTCGAGCTGAGGGCTTGCTGAATGTGATTTATACCAATACTAGGGTCCAGCTGCAGCGCCGGAGAATCCTGGCCGTAGCTGGAGGCTACTCGAGTACACACAGACAGTGGAGCTGTTTGCAGATAGCGAGCATTTTGACTTGCGTGGTGGCGATGTCTCGCAGATAATACAAGTACAAGTCTAATTATATAATATATATATTTAATAAAAATAATTATATAAAATAATTTATCGGTATCGGCCGATATGGCTCAAGACGATCGGTGATCGGTATCGGTGGCAAAAAACGTGATCGGGGCATCCCTAATCGATACAGTAGCGCCACGCAAAGTATCGCGATACTATCGATTCCCCCCCCCCCCCACCCCTAGTGACATTGTGTGACATTATGAGTGTGGGTGGGTGTGAGAGAGAGGGTGAGTGAGAGGTGTGTGTGTGTGTGTGTGTGAGTGTGTGTGTTGGGGTGAGTACATGTCTAAGCGTATCATTACATGTGTAGGTGTGTCGGGGAGAAAGACAGATGGAAAGGAAAGAGGAATATGTTCCACGAGAACGAGAGAGACACTCTCCGTCTCTGCAGGTGAGCCTTCAAGCCTCCCATTACTGCCAAAGGAGCTGTGATGTTGAGGCGCATTTCATTTCCCTCGAACAACAGGGTTATTGCAGTCGGCCGGCCATTACCATTTCCTGCTTGTGTGTGTCTAGCCCAAGTTGTCGCCGGCACAAAAAAGCCTTGCAGGGGAATGATTCAAGTGCTCTTATTTACCGCTTAATGCTTATGAGGCCAATAATGTCATGCCGGTCCACGCAAAAGTGGCAATCTCTGCATTAGTATGTCTCAAACAAAGCCTTTGGAGGTATTCTCTATGTCACAAAGAACCGTATCGCAAATGTCATTTTCATTACCGAGGAGGGAGATATGCCTCATTGTATTAGACGGAAGAACGATTTAATGTGATGTACGGCTGCTTTTCAAAACCAACGCTATGCTATCTGGGTCACCCAGACTCCCCAATCTGCCCCGTGTTCTAACTGCTCCCAGTGTCTCTTATGATTTGGGTCAGAGTTAACAAGCATCTTGTTTCTGTGGCTCCTCTGAGCTATTAGTTAGTCTGTCAAAGGCCCCAGACAAAGAAACACCCCTTTATTTATTAATTTGCTAATTTTAGTGATGCCTCTCTCAAACGGCAAGGGACAACGTACTTACTTACGTAAAGTGCAATGAAGATCAGTCTTGAAAATCGTGTTTTTCAATCGTGTTGTAATCTATGTCAAATTAACCAACATTTTAGAGCTGTTGTTGTTGTTGTTGTTTTTGTGAAGACTAAATCCCTTTGATCTATATCCCCCTGGATATCAACCAAATCAAGCCATTTCAGATTTCCAATCTGCTTCCTCTGAAATATCACTCAATACACACAGGTTACTCTGATTGGCCCACCATCAGTCACATCTACATCTACTTTAAGCACTGGCAGTGTAGGGCTGCGCTGAGTCTTTAACAGTCAAGTGAACAGAAGGCCACGCCCCCTTGAGAGAGAGAGGGTGACCTAAAATACTTTAACTACTATCTACTACTAACTACTACTACCAAAACAAATGATACATCTGAAGCTGAACACATGATACGTATGACATGAACTTTCCACAATAAGGTTTTTATTACTGAATTAAAACGTCATTGTACTGGATCTTATAGGAAGTATGTTTAATTTCCACATGCATCTTTTCATTCTTACCCGGGTTACCACCACTATAGCATCAGCATCAGCACCACCACCACCACCACCACCACACACGCACGCACGCACGCACGCACGCACGCACGCACGCACGCACACACACACACACACACACACACACACACACACACACACACACACACACACACACACACACACACACACACACACACACACACACACACACACACACACACACACACACACACACACACACACACACACACACACACACACACACACACACACACACACACACACACACACACACACACACACACACATGCACAATCCTGCCCTGATTTAGAAGAAAGACACGCTGAACTTTAAGCAGAAAAACCTTCAGAAATCATCTTGGTTGAAGTTCTCTGGTTGCGTCAGAATCTGTAGCCGGATGAGGTCAAATACAAGCAACCTGTGACTGGAAGCTGGATAAGATATCACAACCCTCCCCTCTTGACACCAAGCAAGCATCAATCATGCAGTAAGGCATTGATTCTTCTGTTCAGGGTGTATACAGGGTGTATATACCTCCACACGGCCACCAGACCCCCTGGGTGTGAGAGAGAGGGTGAGAGAGATAACTGAGATAACAGGCAGGTATATTGTAGGTAATCTTGTCGTGCAGCAACAGTGGAATGCCATGATATGTTATTCCCTAATAGCCAAGAACAAAGGTTCTATTTTCTTGAGGAACACATTTTTACCACCATCACCTTTAGTAAATATCAACCAAAACATTCCACCATCAGACACATTCTAAAAGAGCTATGTTAAACAAAAAGTCTTGTTTACGATGCTGTCGATGTATTCCTAAGCGATTCTTACACAGTGATAAAAAGGTGATATGATCAAATGTATCATAATTGGATTTATTAAAATCTTTTTTAATAATGGGCAGACTATTCAATACCTCCTATTCCTGTTATTATCAAAGACTTGATTTGACTGGGTCTAGGGTTTCTGTGTAGAGTCACATCAGCCTAGAACAACTGTCGCTATGGTTGAATTCAATTCAATTTAAATTATGATTTTGGTTTCCCACAATCATGGAAACAAGATAATCAAGATAACATGTTTATTGTGAGGCATGCTGTGTTGCTCTCACTTTGTCTTGTGTTGTAAATGCAGCGCACCCTTCCCCTCACAGCGATGCGCTCCAACTGTTGCGGAGGGAGGACGGAGCCATGGCGAGTTTCTCCAGTTTTATTTATTTAAAAAAATGTAAACATCTTTGGTACGGGTAACTTGTAGAAGATGACAGGATGGCAGCCTTTGGTCATCATCATTGTTGAAAATCAATGCGTAATCATGTTTGATGATTATCAATAAAAAAATAATCGTGATTATGATTTTTGCCATGATCAAGCAGCCCTACCTGTATATCTCACACTGGAATAAATAATAAGCAATCAAACAACACTGATTGCTTTCTAAACCAGATCATCCTTGAGTGTATCTTTAGCTCCTGCATAGCGGTAAGTAACATTTCCACGAGAGTATGCTGTTTAATAGACTGCACAATCAACCTCATATTGTGAGACACGCCTCCTGGCATCCTGTGCCGATGAGTCACAAAGGTTGAACAGCCATCCATCACCCGATATGGCCAATTACACCTCTATTTATTCTGGTCCCGATGGACGCCACAGTCTGTGCTCTCCGGTTTGTGTGCGACTGCCGGGGAGCAGAGAGGCCCGATCCCTAGATCATCTCAATGGGTTCCTAGCCAAGACTGGCGTGGCCTGGGGGTGGTGGAACGTTTGTTCGACAGAGTCGCTTTGGCACCTAGCACTGGTCATCTTTGTTACAAAACGCCCCCCAGCTTATGGAGTGGGACAGGGCTGTCATAACCTGAGAATATACTGCTCTTTTGTGTTGCCAGCCAAGGACCACAAGGCCTCCTCCATACCTAATGCCGTTACAGTAAAACATAGCTAATCTAATTATTTTATTATATCACTATTCTGGCATGAATTCAAACGCTGTTATCATTCCACAATCATACATATAAAAAAATGTATGTCTAATGTGGCCTAATGAGTGGCTGATTGTATAACATTGGGATAATTTGCTTATGAGTAGGGTTGGGCACCGAAAACCGGTTCTAATTAGGAACCGGTTCCTAACTTCCGGTTCTGGAACCGGAAGTAACATATCTGCATTTCGATTCTTAAAAAAAAAAAAAAAAAAAATGTTTTACTTTGTTAATTAATACCCTAGTTACAGTACAGCAACCAAATTAAACTGTATCAAGTCAACTGAAATGTGAATAGTATGAAAAAAAATTAAAATTTTCAACAAAAAAAGAATTCTCCTGTGAAATAAGCTGTGACCTGCACCTCAAAGAATCGGAATCGAGAATCGTTCAGAACAGGAATCGATATGGAGAATCGGAATCGGAACCGGAATCATTCAAATCCAAACGATGCCCAACCCTACTTATGAGAGACTAATTAGCTTCTTGTAAAGTAAACGGTTAATATTAATAATAATATCTTAAATTTATATAGCGCCTATCAGGAGAACTGGTGGGTCGTTGGGGTAACACTTCAATCTGTTAGTGTTTACACTACAGACGTCATAAGTCAGTGGGTTAAACATGTTACATAAAGTCATGCCAGGGTTTTCTAATAATGTGACAAGAGAAGGTCACAGAAACGCAAACAGATTTTGTAGACGAGGTACAGTAGAACAATGACACTGCAATGAACTGTGGGGCAACTCTAAATACCACAGGGTGCAGAGCAGGATGATGGCCTTGGAGCTAACGAATGAAAGGATTAGACAAATAAACAGGCATGCAGCCACAAACACATAACATTCTCTCCCTTAGCTTCTAAGTTGTTCTTTTCCAAATTACCTACAGTACATCATCTATATTGCATCATATGGTCCTACCTTGAATACAAATCTATGCACTATATATATATATATATATATATATATATATATATATATATATATATATATATATATAGTGCATAGATTATATATATATATAGTTTCAACGGAGACTCAGACTGTTCTTTCCCTCAAAAGACATTTTGCCAAAAAGAGGAAATCAGATGTGAGAGAATAAGAGAAGTCAGAGAAGCGAGACCTCAACGAGATAATGTAGCTATAAAGAGAAGAGACCTCAGAGAGATACCGTAGCTATAAAGAGAAGAGACCTCAGAGAGATACCGTAGCTATAAAGAGAAGAGACCTCAGAGATACCGTAGCTATAAAGAGAAGAGACCTCAGAGAGATACCGTAGCTATAAAGAGAAGAGACCTCAGAGAGATACCGTAGCTATAAAGAGAAGAGACCTCAGAGATACCGTAGCTATAAAGAGAAGAGACCTCAGAGATACCGTAGCTATAAAGAGAAGAGACCTCAGAGATACCGTAGCTATAAAGAGAAGAGACCTCAGAGATACCGTAGCTATAAAGAGAAGAGACCTCAGAGATACCGTAGCTATAAAGAGAAGAGACCTCAGAGAGATACCGTAGCTATAAAGAGAAGAGACCTCAGAGAGATACCGTAGCTATAAAGAGAAGAGACCTCAGAGATACCGTAGCTATAAAGAGAAGAGACCTCAGAGATACCGTAGCTATAAAGAGAAGAGACCTCAGAGATACCGTAGCTATAAAGAGAAGAGACCTCAGAGATACCGTAGCTATAAAGAGAAGAGACCTCAGAGATACCGTAGCTATAAAGAGAAGAGACCTCAGAGTGATACCGTAGCTATAAAGAGAAGAGACCTCAGAGATACCGTAGCTATAAAGAGAAGAGACCTCAGAGAGATACCGTAGCTATAAAGAGAAGAGACCTCAGAGTGATACCGTAGCTATAAAGAGAAGAGACCTCAGAGAGATACCGTAGCTATAAAGAGAAGAGACCTCAGAGAGATACCGTAGCTATAAAGAGAAGAGACCTCAGAGAGATACCGTAGCTATAAAGAGAAGACACCTCAGAGAGATACCGTAGTTATAAAGAGAAGAGACCTCAGAGAGATACCGTAGCTATAAAGAGAAGAGACCTCAGAGAGATACCGTATATACAGAGAAGAGACCTCAGAGAGATACCGTAGCTATAAAGAGAAGAGACCTCAGAGAGATACCGTATATACAGAGAAGAGACCTCAGAGTGATACCGTAGCTATAAAGAGAAGAGACCTCAGAGAGATACCGTAGCTATAAAGAGAAGAGACCTCAGAGAGATACCGTAGCTATAAAGAGAAGAGACCTCAGAGAGATACCGTAGCTATAAAGAGAAGAGACCTCAGAGAGATCCCGTAGTTATAAAGAGAAGAGACCTCAGAGAGATACCGTAGCTATAAAGAGAAGAGACCTCAGAGAGATACCGTATATACAGAGAAGAGACCTCAGAGAGATACCGTAGCTATAAAGAGAAGAGACCTCAGAGAGATACCGTATATACAGAGAAGAGACCTCAGAGAGATACCGTAGCTATAAAGAGAAGAGACCTCAGAGAGATACCGTATATACAGAGAAGAGACCTCAGAGAGATACCGTAGCTATAAAGAGAAGAGACCTCAGAGAGATACCGTAGCTATAAAGAGAAGAGACCTCAGAGAGATCCCGTAGTTATAAAGAGAAGAGACCTCAGAGATACCGTAGCTATAAAGAGAAGAGACCTCAGAGAGATCCCGTAGTTATAAAGAGAAGAGACCTCAGAGAGATACCGTATAAAGAGACCATAGAGAGATACCATAGCTATAAAGAGAAGAGACTTCAGATAGGTACCGTAGACATAAAGAGGAGAGACTTCACCACCTCTTCTCTTCCCCCTGTTTCGCCTGGCCTTCCAGGATAACTAACAGCCTCTGAGCTCAGACTGCTCAGCCGTGGGCCCAGTACATTCTGACAAGATGGAGGACCTTTGATGATGGAATGGTCAAGTGTGTGGAGAAAATAAAAGGATATACCTCAAATTAAATAATATATATAAAATGTTATTATATATATATATATATATATATTTTGTGCATCTCATTTGCTTTCCTGATAGGAACTGAGATTGCTTTGGGTTCACCGCGTACAGCTGGCAAGTATTAGTACTGCCACATCACGCAGTTGCAGATGTATGTCAAAATAAACCTCGGAGCAGTGCACTCACTTAGCTTCAGCTCTAACACAGCCAGGCATGGCTGGGCAGAGGGCCGCATGGAGCTGCCCTCTAAAATGCTCCAACATTACCCTTTTTACCAGCTCAGCTGCAGGATAACAGCGGCCAAATTAGAGGGACGAAGGGAGGAGGAGGAGGAGGAGGAGGAGGAGGAGGAGGAGGAGGGGTGGGAAGGCAGGGGGAAGTTGAATCCTGAGACGTGACATAAATTAATAAACACACACACACACACACACACACACACACACACACACACACACACACACACACACACACACACACACACACACACACACACACAGACTGGTGGTCTCAAGTAACAATCTTAATGTGGTTTCTTTGGATCTTTGCATTTCTGAGGCTATTTGCCGATTATAACAACACCGACATATTCAGGCTAATCTAGCGTCACTCCCACCCCATGGTAGCGGTAAACAATGGCATAAAAAGAAACGGGATAGGCTACAATTCCTGTTTTATTCACACACACACACACACGCACAACCCCCCCCCCCCCCCCACCACGCAGCAGGTCTGGAGAGGCAGCCAGCGTGAGACGCTGGACCCAGCCCCGGAACATTTAATTGGGCCGGCATGGCTCTCCAAACACCTCCTCTCTGTGATGTCTCTCTATGGCTTCCCCGAGGAGTCTTTAATTCACTGTTGATTTGGTCTGTTGTCTCAGTATCTAAACAGTGTGTTGAAACAGGCTATTTACCAGGTTCGGCGTGAGAGAGGATCTGGGAAGGAAGGCTCCAGGAGCGCCAACCTGGAGGATGCACCATGCGAGCTCACAGCCAGGGCTTCTCTCTTTCTCTGCCCCCCCCCCCCCCTCTCTCTCTATCCTTTCTCACTCACTTGTTCTTTTCTCTTTCTTCCTCAGTCTCTCTTTTCTCTTCTTTCACTTTCTGCATCTCTATTTAGTCACCCCCCCCCCCGTCTCTCTCCCACCCCCTTCCTGTCCTCCTTCTCTCTCTCTCTCTCTCTCTCTCTCTCTCTCTCTCTCTCTCTCTCTCTCTCTCTCTCTCTCTCTCCCTCCGATCCTCTCTCCTCTACACAATGCCCATTTGTTAAAAGAGGTTCAACTGGGTTTTGTCAGGCTCCTTCTGAAGACTACAAAGGAACAGAGTATACCTCCATGTGGTCATTATGTCGCGCAGAGTGTAATTAATGAGACAATTAGGCTTATTTTTCGGTCTCTGTGTTCTCTTTGATCTCTAAATAAATAGCCAAAAGGTGACCTCTCTAATTGCACAAGGGTCATTGATACAATTAAAATGTGCAGGCAGACGGTTTTCTTTTTTAAACTTAGACTAGAACTGGTTCATAACTCTATTCATCTACTAATGCATTTGATTCAGAGGCCATCGATTTGTCAAACACCATAGCAACCCTACAGTTGATATTAAAAGTGGCAGTGAGGCATCTGAAAGATGTATAATAACTAAGGCTGTCAATCGATTAAAATATTTAATCGGATTAATCGTATGATTGTCCATAGTTAACTCGCGATTCATCGCAAATTAATCGCATCTTTTTGTATCTGTTCTAAATCGACCTTAACTCATTCAGCGCCAATCACGAGTATAGTCGGGTTAACTCGCCATCGCTTGAGCGCCAATCACGATTATAGTCGGGTTTTAATCGTTATTTCTTTTATTAGCTATATCCATTCTGAGCTTGCAAAAGGGCAAATACCGCCGCCTACGCCTTCCAGCTGGTATTGTCCATTATAAATGGTGTAGTTTCTTTTCTGGGACGATCCGAGCCGTGCGGGCGGGGTTTAGGTGCTCAGGCGAGGTGGGCCTTTGCAACGATGGTATGGAACAGTAACCCCGCCCGCCCATTCGTGTGTAACGCTCGGTAATGTGGGACGGACCTCCACGAGCAGTATTTGGAATGGCGATCAGATAATTAGATTCTTTCTTTTGCATTACATCAGATACCAGGTAAGAACACTATATATAAAAGCTTGCGTTGATCTGATATGTCTTTCTACCCCGATCGAAGCTGTCTCTGTGTGTGTGTGTGTGTGTGTGTGTGTGTGTGTGTCAGGGTTTCCGTTAGAAAAAATTGTTGTCGGTCTCCGTGACCTGCAAGATTTCAATCTACCGGACAAATGAGATTAATTCCGGTCATAGTTTAGAATAAAGAATGTCATCCTCAAGGCATGTAGATTTATAATATTATTACTTAAAACTAGGCTACTTTTGCGTATACAGTCATTAATTAATATATTCCAAATAAAATAAGTCCCTCGATACTCCGTGCTGCTGCTGACTTGAACTAAAATAGACCGCGTATGTGGGCAGTCGGTCCGACAATAAACAGCAGTCTGTTATAATCACATTTTTATGAGCTAACGAATTCCGTTATATTGGACATTTGTATTAATTATATCAAGCGAAGAACTGAGAAAGCAGAGAGGCGGCAACATTATCGTGGTTTGCGTGACGACTCTCTCCACCTCGCAACAACTTATTTGCAAAGAGTATGGCGCTGCAGAGAAGCTCATTCAGCTGTTATTGGCTCTTTTCTGGGAACCGCACAACAGCGCCCCCCACCCAACATTGGCTGAAAATGGCCGAATTGGAGTACTGATGGAATACTGCATTGTGCCGTTGCCTCTCTGGCTCTGCAGCTTCACATGCACTCGCACACCCAGCACTAAGCTCTCGCTGACAACGTCGTTGTCATTATTAGAAGCAACGAGGAAACAAATGTAATGATCGTTTCGTTCATCGCATAGGCTATTTAATTTTAGCCTATTTTAATACAATTCAAATAATCAAATTGTGCTTAGACTCAGGGAATTATTTTCACCGGACATTAAGACCGGAGATATTAAATAAGTCGGACTTCAACAGATTTTGCCGGTCAAAAACCGGTAATTACCGGCTAACGGAAACGCTGGTGTGTGTGTGTGTGTGTGTGTGTGTGTGTGTGTGTGTGTGTGTGTGTGTGTGTGGCTCAGGGTTTCCGTTAGAAAAAATTGTTGCCGGTCTCCATGACCGGCAAGATTTCAATCTACCGGACAAATGAGATTAATTCCGGTCATAGTTTATTGAGCTTTAAAACAATTGATAGGCAGGCTATATAAAGAATGTCATCCTCAAGGCATGTAGATTTATAATAGTATTACTTAAAACTAGGCTACTTTTGCGTATACAGTCATTAATATATTCCAAATAAAATAAGTCCCTCGATACTCCGTGCTGCTGCTGACTTGAAATAAAATAGACCGCGTATGTGGGCAGTCGGTCCGACACTAAACAGCAGTCTGTTATAATCACATTTTTATGAGCTAACGAATTCCGTTATATTGGACATTTGTATTAATTATATCAAGCGAAGAACTGAGAAAGCAGAGAGACGGCAACATTATCGTGGTTTGCGTGACGACTCTCTCCACCTCGCAACGACTTATTTGCAAAGAGTATGGCGCTGCAGAGCAGCTGATCCAGCTGTTATTGGCTATTTTCTGGGAACCGCACAGCAGCGCCCCCCACCCAACATTGGCTGAAAATGGCTGAATTGGAGTACTGCTGGAATACTGCATTGGGCTGCTGGTGCTATGGCTCTGCAGCTTCACAAAAGTTCGCACACCCAGCACTAAGCTCTCGGTGACAACATCGTTGTCATTATTAGAAGCAACGAGGAAACAAATGTAATGATCGTTTCGTTCATCGCATAGGCTATTTAATTTTAGCCTATTTTAATACAATTCAAATAATCAAATTGTGCTTAGACTCAGGGAATTATTTTCACCGGACATTAAGACCGGAGAGATGAAATATGTCGGACTTCAACAGATTTTGCCGGTCAAATACCGGTAATTACCGGCTAACGGAAACGCTGGTGTGGCTGTGTGCCGTTGGGTGGGAGGAGGTGGCGGGGGAGCCCCGCGGTCCAGGGCTCTTTTCATTCTTGCGTGAGGAAGGATAATAATGATGATGTAGCGTTGATTTCAGGAAGATTCGATAATCAGGCGAAAAATGACAACGTGTTTAGTGTATTCTACTAAAGGGCTAATATCGCGTCTTTTCCTGGAATTACTAAGAATCACCAAAACTATACTCATATTCAAAACGGTCTAAAATGGAAATGTACCGATGAAAAATAAATCCGTTTTGTAGATGTTAACTGGAAGCAACTCACTGATAATCGACGGGTGTATTAGACCCATAGCTATAATTTAAGATATATTTTAAGTAGGGATGCTTGATATTGGCTTTTTTACCGATACCGATATACCGATATTGTCCAACTCTTAATTTCCGATACCGATATCAACCGATACCAATATATGCAGGGTTTCCCCCCCCAAAAACTGAATAATTTCAGGTAATTAACATTACATATCTCTTGTTGTAGAATTAACACAACATTATGCATACTTTTGACAATAAATAAAATCTGAATTTGTTCTTACTTGCTTGCCTGGGTAAATAACTAGAAATGTAAAAAAAAAAAAAATGTATACCGATATTTTCCGATATCACATTTTAATGCCGATATCGGCCGATAATATCAGTAGGCTGATAATATCGGACATCCCTAATTTTAAGCACTCGAAAATCTCGCAGTCCCCCCATTGATGAAAGCGGTGGCGTTCTAGCGCCCTCTCGCGCATTAAAGGCCAACTTGCAGGTTAAACCCTACTCTGCAATTATGGGTAGTTTACATCATTGGTATCTAATTTAATTATTTATTTGTTTCCATTTGACGCCGGAAATGCCACTCAGAAAGGGTTAAAAAGGTCCACGCACGAATCACATGCACAAGCAAATCTAAAAGCTTATCAGAGACTAGCAGGGCCGTGACGTCACTTCAGGTGCAGGGCAGCGAGGGGCTCTGAGAGTCACACACAGCTAGTGGCAGGCAGAGAGCCTTGGAGTGATGAATGAAAATGTATCTGTTTCACCTAACACTATTGATCCGTGATCATAGCCATCCATCTCTAAAGCTAACCACTATTTGTAAAAGCCACAACCACATTACCATATTTGTAATAATGTAAATCATTGTGTCGTTGTACATATTGTGTATACAACGTTAGAAGCTAACGTAGCTTAGCTTGGTAGCTATTGTGCTAACAACATGCTGCGACGTCTAGCTTGTTAGCCGGCATGAATGCCCGATTTAAAATGGTTCTCTCCTCTTTGTATACCTTTGTCCCCACAAGTATTCTGCCAGGGAACTTATGGACACTACAATAGTAGTAGTTATAAGGTGTTTGAGCTTGTAACGTTAGTTAGCTCATAGCTATCGTGTCCACGGTAGCCCCGTTTATCCTCAGTGGTGTGTGTGTCTCCTGTCTCCAGAAACTGGCTACCACGATAGCTATGAGCTAACTAACGTACAAGCTCAAACACCTTATAACTACTACTATTGTTGTGTCCATAAGTTCCCTGGCAGAATACTTGTGAGGACAAAGGTATACAAAGAGGAGAGAACCATTTTAAATCGGGCATTCATGCCGGCTAACAAGCTAGACGTCGCAGCATGTTGTTAGCACAATAACTACCAAGCTAAGCTAAGTTAGCTTCTAACGTTGTATACACAATATGTACAACGACACAATGATCAAACACCTTATAACTACTACTATTGTCGTGTCCATAAGTTCCCTGGCAGAATACTTGTGGGGACAAAGGTATACAAAGAGGAGAGAACCATTTTAAATCGGGCATTCATGCCGGCTAACAAGCTAGATGCCGCAGCATGTTGTTAGCACAATAGCTACCAAGCTAAGCTACGTTAGCTTCTAACGTTGTATACACAATATGTACAACGACACAATGATTTACATTATTACAAATATGGTAACGTGGTTGTGGCTTTTACAAATAGTGGTTCGCTTTAGAGATGGATGGCTATGATCACGGAGCAATAGTGTTAGGTGAAACAGATACATTTTCATTCATCACTCCTCGGCTAGTAGTAGCAAGGCTCTCTGCTTCCTGCCACTAGCTGTGTGTGACTCTCAGAGCCCCTCGCTGCCCTGCACCTGACGTGACGTCAGCATTAAGATGACACACGCACGTTATTGATCCATGGAATAAAATATGCATGTGCGTGGAGCTTGTGGTTTGGTCGACAAAATGTTTGATAAAAACGCTAAAACTGGGTCAATTTCGATAATGTTTTTTCCCTCTTCATGAAAGTCAGCGTTGGCCTAGTCACATTGTTTATTGAACAAAAATACAACCTGCAAGTTGGCCTTTAAGCGATGCCGCAGAATGAGTTAAACTTGTCTTTTTCATGTTTTAATACTCTATCAACATGAGAGTCAACAAATGCTTGCTTTATGCAGCCATTTAACACAAAAGGATGACCCTCATGCATTGCAAATTTGCATCAAACTCAAAACAGAGTGATGCACAAAATAACTTAATAATAATCATTTAAAACAATTAATAAAGTGTGCATGAAATAATATGGGAAAGAAAACGTTAGGAACTTGTTACATTCACCCACACAAGGACTGAGGACTCACACCCCCGCCCCCCCCTCTCTCTCTAACACACACACACTCTCCCAGCTCTCTTTCCATCTTGCACCTTCCTCATCTCTCCCTACCCCCCCCTCTCACACACACACACACACACACACACACACACACACACACACACACACACACACACACACACACACACACACACACACACACACACACACACACACACACACACACACACAGGGCACGGAATAAACTTTTTGACTCACAGGCCAGTGGCGGGCATTTTTGTGTCACATATATATAAAAAGAATTCAGTAAATTTCAAGTAGATGGGGTATTATGTTGAAGAATACACTTAAATAAGAGGCCAGAGTAATATTTTAAGCAAATTATTTTAATATATTCATTGATGATTGATTAATCAATACATGTAAATTAAATCTTAAGCTTAAATTGTAACCTACTGTTAAACATCATCAGACTCCTCACTTTACCCTCTTTGCAGGATATAACAGAACATAATTAGGGATGCCCCGATCACGTTTTTTGCCACCGATACCGATCACCGATCGTCTATGAGCCATATCGGCCGATACCGATCGTTTTTGGTTTAAAAAGATATATATATATATATATATATATATATATATAATTTTTTTTTATAAAATATATATATTATATAATCATACTTGTAGTTGTATTATCTGCGAGACATCGCCACCACGCAACAAGTCAAAATGCTCGCTATCTGCAAACAGCTCCACTGTCTGTGTGTATACTCCAGCTCCAGCAAGGATTCTCCGGCGCTGCAGCTGGACCCTATACTCTGCTTTGGTCAAATCACATTCAGCATGCCCTCATGCGATGGAAGCCAGGGGCTCGAATACGCATCGAATCAATGTTATAAGACATTGATATCAGGAGCTATCTGTAGCTACTGCTAGCCGGCTAGATAACGTTAAGACAACGCCTCAGTGAACTATTTAGTTTACTGGGACATATCGTAGTGAGCTAACGTGAGCTAACGTGAGCTACCTAGCCAACGGAGGTATCACTACTAGACTATTGCTGGAGCATTTGTTGATATCAGGAGCTAACAGTAGCTAGCCGGCTAGATAACGTTAGACAATGCCTCATGTATTAAACTAAAAGTGAATAGTTGACTGGGTCATTTTGTAACGGTAGCTAACGTTAGCTCACGGAGGTCCCACTAGACTAGAGCAGTCAGCAGACTGCCCGATAAGATAAGATATTCCTTTATTGATCCCCTTGGGGAAATTCAGGCATCATAGCAGCATGGGGGGGAGGGGGGGGGGGTACAGGTAGTAAAACAACACAGTGTACAGGTAGTAAAAAAAACAACACAGGCAGTGTAAACAATTTGATCAATATGGTCAATATAATTTACTATCTGACTAGCTGAAGAAATATTCACAGTGTCACATAAGGTGCAGTATGCATAAGGTAGTGTTATAATTTACTATCTACTGAGTATACATTATTCACAGTATCACGGTATCCACTGAAATATACATTATTCACAGTATCACAGTATCACAGTATCCACATAAGGTGCAGTAAGCCTAAGGTAGTGTAGGTTGTCCTCCTTGGGTTCCTATAAGTCCCAGGTCAATGTCTGGTAGCAGTCGCTGTCGCTGCCCCCTGTTGTGGAGCCTGGAGGCTGCTAGTCGCTGCCCACTGTTGTGGAGCCTGATGGCCGCTGGTATGAAGGACTGTCCGAGGCGGTTAGTTGAGTGTCGGGGGGGAATGAGTCTGTGGCTGAACGAGCTTCTCATCTTGACTAGCTCGTCGTAGAGGGGGTGGTAGGGGTTCTCCATGATGGCAGCCAGCTTCCTTATCATCCCCCTCCCTGCCATCACCTCAAGTCTAGGTAGCTCG
>NC_140177.1:75780765-75803265 GCF_963971535.1 Notolepis coatsorum | reverse complement strand
AAATATATATATATTTTATATAATTTTTTTAAATAAAATATATATTATATAATCATACTTGTAGTTGTATTATCTGCGAGACATCGCCACCATGCAATAAGTCAAAATGCTCGCTATCTGCAAACAGCTCCACTGTCTGTGTATACTTGAGTAGCCTCCAGCTCCAGCAAGGATTCTCCGGCGATGCAGCTAGACCCTATACTAATACTCTACATTCAGCATGCAAGGATTCTCCGGCGCTGCAGCTGGACCCTATTGGTATAATGTTAAGGTTCTTTGGTCAAATCACATTCATCAAGCCCTCAGCTAGAATACGCATTGAATCAATGTTATAAGACATTGATATCAGGAGCTATCTGTAGCTACTGCTAGCCCGCTAGATAACGTTAAGACAATTTAGTTTAATGGGACATATAGAGCTAACGTGAGCTAGCTAAGGTGAGCTAGCTAATGTGAGCTAGCTAACGTGAGCTAGCTAACGAGGGAAGGGAGGTATTATGCACTCGAGTCGACTATTGCTGGAGCATTTGTTGATATCAGCAGCTAGCCAGCTAGATACCGTTAGACAATGCCTCGTCATGTATTAAACTAAAAGTGAATAGTTGACTGGGTCATTGTTTAAACAGTAACGGTAGCTCATGGAGGTCCGATCTAGACTAGAGCAGACTGCCTCTGTGTTGATACGAGCAGAAGCCAATAGTATCCCGCTGCAGGGCTGGCCCGGCTGGGCGGATATGACTCGTTGCCACGGTTTTTTTCAAAATAAGAATATCATACGAACTGAATGTTGCTAACTGCCGGAGCCATCGATATTATGACTCTAGCTGCGCTTGGGGCGGAAATGAGACTTGCACAGATTTTCAAAATAAGAGTATCGTTATGAACTACACATCTACACGCCACACGGCGGGCAGACCTCTCAGTGGCAAGCGCCAAAGGTAAAAACTGAGCGCCCCTGGCGGGCGGCGGGCTTAAATTTCGCCCCCTGCGCGGACAGAATCGCGGAATTAACCAATAAAAATGGAATCAACTGCAAAACGTGGAATATTGCAGAATTTGGCCTAATCTGGACTGAAATTCCATTTTTGGGTGGAACGCATGGTGCACACGCGACCGGGGAGGCGGACGCTAGAGCGGGTTACACACAACACAGCAGTCTCCAAGCGTCTCGCTGCTTCGGTGTTAACATCGTCAAGAAGCTAAGAAATTCCCCAATAAGCCCTCAATTCAGAGCAGAGCAGTATCCTAATGACTTTTATGCCTCCGGCGATAAGGTGTTTTGCAAATTCTGTTAACGTTCCGTGGACTGGAGCCACAAAAACACTTGCGACACTATTGTGATTAAATAGCTATAACGTTAGGACATGATAGCTTCTTGCTAAATCTAGTGCACCCATCCATTTGTTTAATGCAAACGATTGTCATTATACACTGCCCTTTATAATCTAAATAAACTTAAATAGCTATGAAACGTTACAGTACATAGGACTATAGATGGAAATGATAGCTTCTTGCTAAATCTGGTGCACTCATCCATTTGTTTAATGCAAACGATTGTCATTATACACTGTCCTTTATAAACGAAATAAACTAAACTAAAGGTGCCTAAATTATGCATTACTATATTTCATCACAATATAATAGATATAGCTAGGCTAATGACATTGTCATTGTGATAATGTCAGTAGTAGCTAGCTGTATCTATTGTTTACACTTAAAATGTGTATTTTTATTTTGTCACAATATTATTTGAAAAGTATTGTGTAAAATGTAACTGTATTTCTGAGTTGCAGCACTTAAAAACATTAAATGGACTGTTATATCATATTCAATTGTGGACATTTATTCATTCCAACTTATTAGACACTATTTCTGATGGTAAAATGAGCATAAAAAGCAAAATACTGAATTCTGAAATATTAAAACGGAAAAAACGGAATTTGGGAACAAATAAAATGGAATTTGGAAAATAATAAAACGGATTTCATATGGCTCTACACTCTCCGTGTGGGGGGCCGCTGGCGTTACTACAGAGCACAGCACGGGAGCTCCGTGGGGCAACGCCACATAGCTTAACTACATTTCTCAATAGTGTTGCTCCTTTTAACCAAGTAGCGTTCTTTGTAGTGTAACGTTAGCTATTTTTAGACCCAAGTAGTTACTCGCTACTGCCCGGAGAAACTGGACTGCTAAATAAAGATGAAAGATCTAGCGTTGACGCTATCCAATGCTAACAACATTAGCTAAATAGCTAACAAACAAAATACAACGTATAGCATAGCTACAACACAGAATAACGTTAATACAATTACATGCATCATTGTTTACAATGAACGGGTGGGGCTGGTCAAAGGACTGGACACGGGGACAAGTTAAACATGAATTAATTTATTATAACAGGTAGTTTCGAGTCGTGCTGCAGTGCCTACGCACCACAGCTATTCTATTATATGCGGCTTTGACGCTTCCTCCTCATCGTTGATTGCCTGTAGTAGCTGCATCTAACGTTAGTAGCTAACGTTAAAACTAACCTAAAGTTAGTTGTTCACCAACAATCTCAACATTTGTTTTATCATTAGCTCAAAAACACAGAACCGGACGAGACAAGTTGTCCGCTCAATACGTTCTGCTAGGCAGCTAGGATAATAACGACAGGTTATGTATATAACCTAGTTATATGAGTACTGGCTAAGCGTCCCGCTCTTAAGCCATACCGAGATATACCTCATCTCATGTACCTAGTGTACTCCATCAACGAATAAAAAACAATACACCCATCACCTGCCAGGCCCCGCCCTTAGTGGCATACTATATAGTACTAGGCGTGGCCACCACTCACTCTTCCTCGGAAAATCGTTTCCAAAGAAAAGTTTCCCCAAGGGAACTCAGGGCACGCTAAGAGCGGGACGCTTAGCCAGTACTCATATAACTAGGTTATATACATAACCTGTCGTTATATATTCGTACTGGCATCGCGTCCCGCTCTTAAGCCATACCGAGATATGGGGTAGAGCGGATGCGAGGCCCGACAAATGTACCCCCTGAGGACCCGTAAGCCCACATCAGGGGGGAGGGGAGTCCCGTCACCCCATTCTTCCTAATGAAGAGGGGGCGGCAGTCAACTCCACCCGAGTGCGAACAAGAGGGAACTAGAACCTCTTGAACGCACAGCACAGGCGGAACCACGTGTGACACAACACATTGTGGCCCACACCCACACATGCCTGCTATCCTACCAAAGGACGGGAAGCAGGAGAGGCCACAGACCTCAGAACCGCCTGGGAGACAGAACCCCCGGTCATGTCCATGAGGTAAACCCTTACGAAGGGACCCGATGAGGACCATGAAGCCGCAGCGTCAAACGCCAAGCAGGAAACGCTTCACAAGAGGGTGGCCTTACACCACTCTTGGAAAATACGCCACCTACCCGCGTAACCCGCGATAGTGGAGGGAGCATGCGCGTTCCGGATGGTACCAACCATAGAAGGATCCATCCTCTCCAGACTCACTCTCTCACCAGCCAACCAACCAGCAGCTGGCCCAGCACAGGGAACTAACACAGAGACCCGTGCGCTTGAGAGAGGGCCCGCGATGACCAAGGAACAGGCCATGACGGGATACCAAGAGCTGGATCAGGACCGGGAACCACACAAGTGCGCCCCGGTCCGGCGCAATCAGGATCAAGGACCTGCGCTCCTCAACGTACCCGCCCCAACAACTGACCCAACAGATGTATGGGGGAAAGAATCCCAGGCGGCACGGCATCGGTCCCAGACCTGCCTGACTATGTCCGGACGTAATCCCCACCCGTCAGGATGAGGACCGCCCCGCGACATTACACCTGTACCCACATTCACCCTGCCGGGGATGTGGAGAGCCCTCAGGCCGCGCAGATGGAGAACGCCCATAGCCAGCCGCCCCCCGGTGCAGACGGGGGGAGCGTACTCCTCCCTGTCTGTCGATATACGACACTGACGTCGTATTGTCCGTCCTGACTTGCCTCTCACCGGATCTATTTCCATACTGGAAAAGAACCACCTCCGTAACCTCCTCCTGGGGTGAAGAGGAGGCCAAGAGGGACCACGGAATGAGCAGATGCCCTCATACCGAGCAGGCGTATCACGGACAGCGCCGTAACCGTCCTAGGACGGAACCTCCCGAGCATGTCGCAACACGCTCTGAGAGGGATGCCCATAGCACTCCACCCATTGACTGGGAAGAGGAGTACTATACTTCCAGTCTACATCAACCCCAGGCTGGTAGGAAACCTGCCTGGTATGAGACCTGACGATCCACCTTGACCGCCAAGGACCAGAACGTCGGCAGGGCAGAATACACTTCGTAACCCCTGACGACGCAGAGGCCCCAGTGCGGCCTCCACGCACTTGGTGAAGGTGCGGGGAGCCAGAAAAAAACCGAACGGCAGCCCCTGGTACTCATACGCTAACCCTGCAAAGGAAGCGTAAGTAAGCCCTACGACGGAAGATCGGGATGCAAACACGCATCCTACAGGTCTATGGATGAGAACCAGACCCCCACCTGACAGTGTTCAACAGGTAGGAGACGATCCAAAAAATGCTGAACCTTCCCATGGGACAGGTCCAACATGGGTCTAACACCCCCCCCCCTCCCGATTTCTCAGGCACCAGAGAACACCGGGAGGAAAACGCCACGACGATGGCTTGCTTCGTCCACAGAGATCGGATCTCGTCGACCAGAGCTGTCACTGCTGGTGACCCTGACAATAGGGTCTGTACTAGGGATGGGTACCTTTCACATTTGAACCGGTACCGGTACCTGTGAATCGATACCGGTACCCAATGGTACCTTTTTTCTGTACTTTAGTCTCAAGCTATGTAATTTACCTACCTCAGTCGCGAAAAAAAAATCCAAACTTCAAATAACTACAATTTCGACAGTTTTCGGCTTGCCATTGCTCCGACTGCTTTGTTGTTGAATCAAGTCAAATCCTAGGTAAGCATATATTGTGCATGTGAACGTTGACATGAAAAAAAAAAAAAGTAAAAAAAAAAAAAAAGTAACTCACTTGATTCGATACTCGGTAGTACCGACGTGTTTCGGTTCGGTACCTCAAAAGTACCGAATTCGGTACCCATCCCTAGTCTGTACCAAACCCGAAAATGGGTGGGGTTGTGTAAATACAAGTCCCCGCCTCAGCGTTCTCTCCATCCACCTCGACATATGGTACTGCTGTAGCCATATGTGATGACACTCCCAACGCACCCGCCGCCATGTGGCGCAGGTCCGCTAGGAACTGTAGATAGGCGGCCCGGTCCCACCCGCTGTGCGTAGCCAACCCTGGACCCGTGCAAGGAGAGCGTTCAATGTCGGGACATCTGACCCTGACACTACCCACGAGGCAATCGCACCCAAGGGGGGACCCCGACAGAAAGGGCCGGTTTGATACGGGGGAAGCTGACATCAGTTCTAGGTGACAAAAGCTCCCCCACTGAACACCCCTCCAGAACATGCTGAGGAGTTGTTCTGCAGCCGGACATGCAAGGTGTGAGGCCCCCAGGGGTTCCTACACACCGTAGCCCTGCAGTGATATTACTACCACCCAAATCACGCGCGCCTGCGAGACCACTGCCAATCTTTCAGGAGTGGGAGGCACCAACATGATACCTGGCCTGGCGAAGGCGAGGTCGGGGAAGCCCACACTGTGTGCCTCAAAAAGGTCTCGAGCCCCCCTGCTGACAACACTTATAGTTGACAGACGTAACACCAGGCTCAACCAACACAGCTTATGGTGTGGGAGCCGCTTGACAGCACAACATTCTCACGGACAGACCCAGGCTCAGCCATCAACTGGGTGTCAGCCCCTGTCCCCATGAGAAGCGAAAAGTGGGGCCGCACGCGCTTCAACGAAGGCACGCGGCCCGCAGCCAAAGGAAACAATCAGAGCCCCTTTTCCGCTGGTGTTGGGGGAGGGAGTGATCGGAGAGCGGGCTGCTCGCGGCAGGACGGCGACGGCTTGTATATTCCAAGCCGAGCTCATCCAACATGGCCGACCCCTCGGCCGCCAAGGCTGTCGGCCTTGTGGACACCTGTCGATTCAACGCCCAGGATACCTCTGGCGGGGGAAAACATGGCCGCCTGTCGAGGGCCTCGTCATCGCCGCTGACGAGGCCGTGCTCTTTCTTCTTCTGGCTGCGCGGTGTGAGGCGGTGTGGGGCCTAGGACAATACCGCCCGCGCTCCAGCGGAAGACCAAAATCCTCTGCGGAGAGCGGAGCCCTGAGCTGTTATAGCTTGCGGCTAGGTCAAAGCTAATAACGTCAACAACCTCGCGCGATGTGTCGACGTCGGCTGGCCCTCAAGGCCCCGCCACCAGACACCATTTTTTGATAGAAAAAACAGCAATTCGAACACAGTTACTAATTGCTGCCAATTCCATACCGTGGCGGTACAGGCTTTAGCAGCCCACCAGCCACTCGCCGGGCCGACCCACCTCATGGCGTCGGCCGGGCGGGGCACTGTTTCAACATGTCAAAAACAAAGGACTGATGCTAACACGGAGCACCAGTGGTGGTTGCAACCAGCAACCTCCACTGTGGTGTGCACCATGAAGGGGTTAATGAATAAATGAACTAACACCACGAACATACTGTAGAATGGGCAAGCCCATGCACACAACGTTAAGGGGAGGCGGACCAGAGAGAACCAGTCCCGCATTCATTCATAATATTCACAACAGCACACCAGCCCTAGACCTCAGCCCATTTACCCATGAAGGTAAACAAAGCCCCCCCGCACTACTCCCCCAGTAGACACCGATTGACCGTCAGCATGAATGGTTGAGAGGAGGGAAGACTGTAGTATAGACAGACATTCCCGTAGCAGAGAGACAGAACAGAAACAGTAGCCCAATATAGCATAGCGTTCGACGCTAATGTGGACAGAAAAACAGTCAGCTGAGCCACAACACTGGCCGCCGCTAAAATCCCATCCTGCAGCAGTATAGCTCTCATCAGTCCATACTGCCACCCGCCGGGCCGACTCGCTCTCAAGCATCGGCTTCTGGGTGGGACACCGTCCAACCCCGCCGGGGCACAGGATCGATGCTACCTGGCTACCTAGCCACGGCACACCCGCCCTGCACCCTGTTGTCAACCCATTTACCCGTAAAAAGTGTAAAATAGGACTCAGCTAAACCCCCCACATTAGCTACCGACTGACCTTCATCAATGAACCGGTTAAGAGGAGGGAAAAGCGGCAACATCCCACGGCGGGGAACATTAGAACAGTGCCCAGCATTTCAGCATTAGTGTTAGCATTAGCATTAGCGTTAGCATTAGTGTTTAGCAGCACGCTCCAGGATCGCTTGGAAACCGTCCACTTCAGGGGAACGTTCACCAAACCATCCTGCCCCTGGCGCCGACACACAACTCGGTTGTGTAACAAAACAAACCAGCATTACTAACACTAGCATCAATGCCACAGGGCCTACCTGTGTGCGAGCCGGCTCGATAGCCAAACCTCGCACGCTGTCCCTCGATCTGCTGCCACAAGACGAGGGAACCGTAAGCACTCAATATTATCTAAACTTTTCATAACAACTAGTTGCATAGGGTGTCATGCATCCGCTATGATGGAAACGAAAATAGAGGAAGAGTGAGTGGTGGCCACGCCTAGTACTATATAGTACGCCACTAAGGGTGGGGCCTGGCAGGTGATGGGTGTATTGTTTTTTATTCGTTGATGGAGTACACTAGGTACATGAGATGAGGTATATCTCGGTATGGCTTAAGAGCGGGACGCGATGCCAGTACGAATATATAACAACAATACTTCCGGTCGGACCGGTGGGTGGGTTTCAAAATAAAAGTCTAAAACACCGGAAAATACGTTTATTTTGTACAGCGTTTTCCTCCACGAGTACTCGAGTACATCATGTGATCGATCGATCTGGATTATTTTTGCCTATCCCTAGTTTATCCTGTGCTGAAGTCTCCATTCCAATAGAGATAGTATATATTTTGGTGTTTATTTGATTATTGTTTCACTGCCTTTTTATTTATTACGTTTCCAGTTTTTTCCTCACACTTTATTAACATTTTGTACATGGTACATTAATAATACATGTACATGTTAAAAGGATGACACAAAAAGCCAGACAGAGGGCTTGTTTCGAGTTTCAGTTTGTTTTATAATAAATAATCAAACTGAGCATTTTTTAATTTAGGATATTTAAAATGTCTTCCAATGTTAAATAAAGGTTTATTGCACTTTGAAACGGTTTCCTTGTATTATTATGCTATTATTATATTAGTAAAAAAAATAAAAAGGTTAATTGAAAACTTTTGGGAAACATTTCTCCAAAAGAAATATCTCTAACCGGTCTCAATAATATCACTTATCGCGATATTTTCGGGGGCAATTAATCGCCCAGCAAAATGTGTTATCGTGGCAGTGCAGGGCTGTACGCTAAGCTTTTTCACTAGGGGCACACTTGCTCCTAAATGAGAAATCTAGGGGCAAAAAAATTTTTTAGGGGCAAATTTTTTTATAACAATTTTACCATTATTTATATCGATTGTTTTTGATTTAAAAAAAATTTATTTTATATAATTTTTTTTTAATAATATATATATATATTATATAATCATACTTGTAGTTGTATTATCTGCGAGACATCGCCACCACGCAACAAGTCTAAATGCTCGCTATATGCAACCAGCTCCACTGTCTGTGTGTACTCGAGTAGCCTCCAGCTACGGCCAGGATTCCCCGGAGCTGCAGCTGGACCCTATACTGTAGCCTCCAGCTACGGCCAGGATTCTCCGGCGCTGCAGCTGGTCCCTATTGACTATATTCAGCGTGCCCTCAGCTCGAATACGCATCGACTCAGTGTTATAAGACATTGATATCAGGAGCTATCTGAACTATTTAGTTTAATGGGACGTTTCGTTTTGAACAGTAAGCTAACGCGAGCTATCATGCACTACTAGACTTACTGGAGCATTTGTTGATAGCTATCAGTAGCTAGCCGGCTGGCAGGCTCCCCGAGGTCCCAGTGTCCCACTAGAGACTAGTGTTTACAACAGCCACGGGTGCGGGAGGGAGGAGGAGCAGCAGACGCCGCAGCTCTCTCCGTGTGTCTGAGTTCAGTTCAGTTCGGCTCACTATAGGAGGTCGAACGCGTCGAAAATATGAAGCAATACTAACTTTACTTTTCTTCATAGCTAAATCAGACAGTCAGCCAGTCTATCAGAGTGAGTGCTCAGTCGATTGTTCCCGCTGATCATACCTGCTGAGTGCTCACTGCTCAGCTCGCGTGAGTGACGTCATCGCGTCATCACACGCCTTGGATAATTTAGGAGTGAAATGCGAATGCAAGGGTTGAAAGCACTACTCGCAAGCCCGCCCCCAGATAATATTTACCAATCGCAACGGCCAATTAAAGGGGCAATTCGCGACGATATCATCGCAGTGTACAGCGCAGGCCTACTAGCAAGTGTCCTCATGACTTCAACCCACTTGAAGTCGAGACCACAAGCTCACAAGTTCCATTTGAAGGCAGCATTGAATCAGAAATGTTAGCAATAGCTTTAGCGAAAATGCGTCACAGGGGGAGTAATTGATGCACAAATAAAATAAATTTAAAAAATGTAGGTGAAGTGCTCTGACAGTGTCTGTATCCCACAATTTCCCCAGAACCGATACAAAGGGCCATGTGTGATGTGTCAGAAATCAAAGCAAAGCAACTTGACATCATATAAGTCAGATCTCTCTAATGTTGAAAAATGGATTATAATATCTCACCATAATTTTTGTCCAATGAGTCCAAGCTAATGGTCTAAGTCTATTACAGTAAAGGTAATGGGTGGCATCGGTGGCACTCTCTACTTTATGACTCAAAGTTTGCATCGGCAGTGCATTTTTTTTATTGCCGCATCCCTGGTGATGAACATCTCGTCAGAGCGTTTTTCTCTGACTGTGTGACACGATACACTGACGCCTCCCCTCCCCCTCGTTGCTATCTTTGTGTCATGACAGGGACCAGGCATTATAATCGATACAGAGACGGGGGCCGCTGGGATTGAGTGAACTACAAACGCACTCCTGAGAAAAGGTTTCAACTGTGTTTGAATTGTGGCTCAAGCAGGGGACCAGAATCAGAGCAGAGACGGTGGCACCTCTGCCGCTGAGGTGGAGCAGATTACACACTAAGAGAAAAGGTTTGTACTGTGTTTGAGAGTAGTGGGTTTCAAACCTTGCTCGAGGCTATGTTGTCACAGTTCTCTGTTGCTTATCCTTACTTTTAAAATGTATGTTATGAAGGGGAGGACTTCCCCCTCATCTAACTGAGAGGAAGAATCTTAAAACTCAGTGCAGCAGAAGAATGAAAATGTATTATTTGTAAATATCCAGAATAAAAAGCAATGAAAGTTAGTGAAGAATACTGTCATAGTATTATACTGTAGATTTAACTGGTTTTACACAAAGTGCGATGCCTGTGAGCCGCCACTAGGGGCATAGTGAGTGAGTGAGTGAGTGAGTGAGTGAGTGAGTGAGTGAGTGAGTGAGTGAGTGAGTGAGTGTGTGAGAGAGTGAGTGAGTGAGTGAGTGAGTGAGTGAGTGAGTGAGTGAGTGAGTGAGTGAGTGAGTGAGTGAGTGAGTGAGTGAGTGAGTGAGTGAGTGAGTGAGTGAGTGAGTGAATGAGTGAGTGAGTGAGTGAGTGAGTGAGTGAGTGAGTGAGTGAGTGAGTGAGTGAGTGAGTGAGTGAGTGAGTGAGTGAGTGAGTGAGTGACATTATTGTGAGGTGCTTCACATCTAAAAAGTGACATACCGTTGTTTTGGAAGAGTATGAAGGAGTATATGTGGCAGAGACCTATAACTGAATGAGATGTTAAGGTCATTTATCTTTCCTCTGGGGTGGCTTCAACGGGTAGACTAGGTCAGGTAATGTAGGGTGGGTCGATTAGATTAGGTTAGCATTGAATGAATCAGCACAGAGGTTATCCCTGTAGATCTAACCTCAGCAGATGTACTGTGGGGAAAACGGCATGTCCTCCCCTATCAGGGCAGACACAGCTAACATTAAAGGGTAAGTCCCGAATGTTTTAACCCTAGCCCTGTTTCCTACTTACAAATTATGTTGTCAATTGATAAAAGAGTCCTTTCTCAGAACAATTCATGCTGTTCTTCATACAGGGATAATTTTAGTCTTTTGAAAGACAGAAGGGTCAAAAATATCTATCTCCTTCCAAATATTCAAGAGCTAACTCATTTTCAATGTTGCTGTGAGGTTCCCATACTTGACGCCACATAGCTTCTTCAGGTGTTTTCAGCAGCAGTGGTTATTTACTGTATGTTCATTGTATCTCTTTTCTATATTTTTCCAGCTTTCTTCAAGCAGTCCATAAACTGATAAACAGATTTTGTGTTGATATAATCCAGGGGGTGGGGGGTATCCCAGCTGCTGCTTGCTCTTTAAGGGCTTTTTACAGCGGCCCCATTAACTTTACATTAGTTCTGTGGCTAACTAAGGAGGAGCCGAGTATCCAGTAGGAAGCATAGCATGGATCGTGCTGAGAAAAGGACGAGGGGTAGGGGTGTGGAATTCTGAATTTACCCTTTAACAATGATATTGGCTCCATCTCATTCACAAGCTGTGACAACAGAGCTTTTTCAGCCAAGCCATGCTTGTCATTCTCGGCTTAATTAATTAAAACACATGGCAAGTGATCAAAACAGCGGAAAGTCACTTCATCTTCAATGAAAAAAAAAGAGATGAATCAGAGAAAATAGGGAATAGGAAAAACGTGTTTGAAAATGCGCTTGATCACTCGTCCAGGCGGAACATTTCACTTTACTACAGGGGCTGAAAACAATAATGTAAAGTCACTGGAGGCATAAAAAAACCCTCTTAGCCTATATTTGATCGCACGTTTTTTATAAAGGACAACACACGCACACACAAATACACGCACAAATGCATTTCAGCTACTGCCTATAGACTGCTGCAGTGCCAGGCGGCCTGCCACACTATTCTAATCATCAACCACATGGAGTGGCTGTCCACCCTGAGGGGAATAAGGTTGTATAGCACAGGGCAACGGGCTGAGACTGAGGGAGCGCGGTGCTCTGAGGTGATGGATGCTCTGTTGCTTATTGAGCCTCCTGCAGTGCATCTGGGAGAGCAGATGAATGGGGTGGAGAGTTTGATAAACTGGGTCACGCGAACGTGGTGTTTCTGGGTGAAGCGGTGTGAACACGGTGCTCGAGGAGCGTGGCGCACGTGCCTACAACTGGGGCAGAGCCGCTCCGACTTGAGTTCTCTGACTCCCCGGCTCCTCTCTCTGTATCCTATACAGCCTAATTAACTAGTTACACAGGCGTTTCACGCACACGCAGGGGTGCACAAACACACACACACGACACACATGCATGCACTAATGGATACACACTAATGCCTATGTATTGTACACAAATGCATGAAACGAGGTTGCAAATCCAAAACGAATATTCAGAGACAAAACTAACAGATGACTAATTAATATCCTTTTTATATAACGTAATTTCCTTCAATCGATCAGTTACTTTTGTTTTGTAATGACAAGACTTTTAACAAATTCTAAATTAATTAATATCACAGATTTTTCACAGATGCGTTATAATCTACAAGCTCCAATAACATCTTTGGATGAAAACGTGGTATAGAGACCACACTGGCCAATGATATTGGTGTTTTGTTTGTCTGGCCCTGAAAGGCATAGCCTACTATATGCAAGCACACAAGCATGCGCATGTACAAGAACGCGCACAAGAACACGCACAAGAACACACACACACACACACACACACACACACACGTACACACGCACACACACACACACGCGCATGCACACACGCACGCACACACCCATCACATTAAGTAAAACATTTACATCACCAACTCAACACCATGAGTTGATTCTGTTCCTCTCTGGGGCCTGGCGTGTTTGTTTACCCCATTCCTGTTAGCTTGAAGGGCTCCTCTCTACCCCGATCTGATTCATTCCGGTGAGTGAGTCCTTTACCTTGGCAGAGATAAGACAAACTAGATTGGAGGACAGATAGATCTCGGCAGCGCACACCGCCTCTTGGCAAGCAAGAGTGAAGTCGGTATTGAATCACGCTTTCTTACCTCCTAGGATTTATCAGGGGCTCCACAGCCTCATACTTCAATAGATAGATGGATGACTATTTCATATCGTGCCAACAGGCGCAGCGTGAGTTAACTGAAGGTCACAACGACTCATTTCAGCTTGGAAACTGGGCGGTAGGAGACGAAGCCGCTAAATCTCTACTATCGACTGACTTAATTCTACATGCAGACACCCATTTAAAAGCAAAAAAAGACACAAAACAGATGGCGGATTACAGCATGCCCCATGACTGGTACAGTATTGACGTAATGCGCAAACACAGACTGTACACATTGTATGGCCAATGCGGCTCACAGTATACAGTAGCAGCAAGCGGGTACAGATTGCCTTGGAACCTCCAATGCATATGGCAGGCCGCCCCATGCCTCCCAGCCAATTGAGTCCTAATGAATCATTGGTTTGGCGTGCTACATCTCCCATGTGATGGTGGGTGTCATTGATGCATTGAAGATGCCCAGTCCTGTGGAAGTGAAGCAGGCAAGTGTTGTGTTCTGGCTGAGCACAGGGGGGGCTGGCGCGTCTGATACTGAACCCTTCACGTCCCGCTTACCAGATGTCACAGGCCAAGGCTTAAGGTTCACATGCCACCCAGCTCTGCACAATGGAAATAATAGTCTGAACAACTGGCAATTCACTGGCCCCATTTGATTCCAGCATTACAGTCAGTTACAGCGTTGGGGGTCAGTAACTCATCGTCATCTCAACAGGCCAATTCAAATAAATGAGTTGTAACAGAGGAAAACACTTGAAGTCAATGGCACTTGACATAGGTAAATATGCAACTGTCAGATGTATGTCTAGGATGGACTGATATACAACTGAATGGACTGTAACCCTGAAGTGAGACTGAACTGCCATAGGCATAATGTTGCTTTCTGATACACTTAGGAATTCAGTACAATGAAAATCATGTTTTTCAATCTCATTACATTTTCTTGCCACCCATTACTTTTAATGTTGATGTAACATTACCCACAATGTTAGAACTGTTATTGTTGTGAAAATGGCTAAAGCCCTTTGACCACAATCCCCCTGGATATCAATACAATAAAACCATTTCAGATATCCAATCTGCTTCCCTGAAGAGATTGGATAATCTACTCACATTACCCTGATTGGCCCTGTCAGTTTGTTGTCAGTAGTTATAAAGGATATCAGCTAGCTAGTCCACAAACAAGTCATGAAACTAGTTTGCTACAATTTAGTGGTTCATCCACAGCAACTGTGACAATGTATTGATCACCTGCTAACACAGGTTAGCCAATGTTAATCTCCCATAGCAATCGATGACACTGGTCCAATGAATTTGTTTACATTTGAAAGCTTCATGTATTATGAATTTATGATACTAACTTGACATCTTCAAGTGCTGAGAATTTCCAATGCTGAGAATAGGCTGTACTCAGAGAGGGTGCACTAAAACAGTTATAACAAATCAAATTATAGATCTGAAGCTGACATTCCACAATTAGCATTTTCTGACTTAATTAACTGACTGAATTAACATCATTGTACTGGCTCTTTAAAGGAGTACACCAACCAAACATTATCATTTGAATGTAGGAATATGATGTAAATATTGTTGTATGCTCAGTACTTCACAAACACATTTCTGGTCCAATACTGCCTTCAAGTGGAACTCATGAGTTTGTGGTCTCGACTTTAAGTGGGTTGTGAGCAGGGGCGGGGCTAGGGGGTGGCTACTTGGGCTCAAGCCCCGAATGTTTTCTGAAAAGCCCTGAATCTATTTAAAAAAAAAAAAAAAAAAAAAAAAAATTGACGATTCATCATTGTTACATGAAAATATGTTTGCACCAGATTTAGCAGAAGCTAATTTCCATCTGTGGTCTATCCAGCTGCTAACTGTATTTGAGTGAGTTAAGTCTTGGTGTTATGGTAGACTCAGACCTAAGCTTTAAATCACAATCAACAAGTTGACAAAAACGTAATTCTTCCACCTTAGAAACATAGCTAAAGTACGGCCATTTATAAATCAAAAGGACGCTGAAAACCAGATCCATGCCTTTATCTCAAGCCAACTCGACTACTGTAATGCACTCCTTACCGGCCTCCCGAAAAAATACGATGATAACTATTTTATTGCAATGCAATGCACTATTTTACTTTGTATCAGTGATAATCAAACCGTAAACAAAGACGCATATTAACACTTTCAAGGTGGTGGTATAAGTTAAGAATTGTGGTGTCGAACTAAGCCCCAGATCTCCTACAATCCTAAATCCGCCCCTGGTTGTGAGGCAACTGGGCAATGAATATTGAAGCTACTAAGGCTAACGATTTTCCACTTACAATGTTGTGAATACTACAACAGTAGTATTTGAGTTCCATTTGAAGGCAGAATGTTTTTGTTAGTCAAATTGTTAGTACTTTTGGGGTAAGTACCAGGTGGTGAGAGCAGGCAACTGCACCTCCTCATCCATCACCCTCAACATAGGGGCCCCCCAGGGCTGTGTTCTGAGTCCCCTCCTCTACTCCCTGTACACACACGACTGTGTGGCTCAGCGGAGTAGCAATACAATCATCAAATTTGCTGACGACACACTGGTGGTGGGCCTGATCTCTGCCAACGACGAGAGGGCCTACCTGGAAGAGGTCAAGGTCCTGGCGGGATGGTGCCAGGAAAACAGCCTCTCCCTGAACGTCAGCAAAACAAAGGAGATGATTGTGGACTTCAGGAGGTCGGGGGTCAAGGACTACAGCCCCCTCAGCATCGACGGGGCACCGGTTGAGAGAGTCAACAGCTTTAAGTACCTCGGAGCCTACATATCCGAGGACTTGACATGGACCACACACATTGACAGTGTTGTGAAGAAGGCACGACAACGCCTCTACTTCCTCAGGCGCCTAAGGAAGTTCCAAGTCAGTCAGAAGATCCTTAAGAACTTCTACTCATGTACAATAGAGAGCATCTTGACCGGCAACATCACCTCCTGGTTTGGGAATAGCACTGCACAAGACCGAAGCAGACTACAAAGAGTGACACGTTCAGCCGAACGCACAATTGGAGGGGGGCTCCCCACCCTCCAGAACATTTATAACAAGCGTTGCAAGGGCAAGGCTAAGAGAATCATTAAAGACTCCAGTCACCCGAACAACTGCCTCTTTGAACTGCTGCGGTCAGGCAAGCGATACCGGAGTCTCAAGGCGAGCACAGAAAGACTCAGAAGAAGCTTCTATCCCCAGGCCATCAGGCTGCTAAACGAACAATGAACACTACACAACAACAACCACCAAACGCACATAGCACACACATCCACACGCACACACTCACTTTAAACAAACACACTGTAGCACCCACTCCACACACTTTATAGCACACACCCACTTTAAACAAACACACTGTAGCACCCACTCCCCACACTTTATATTTATTGATGAAGGATTGCACTACAACTCGTACACCTTACTGTAAATTGTACCTAAATTGTACCTCATCCCATTTCTGCTTTGCACTATATAGTAAGTAAGTAAGTAAGTAAGTAAGTATTTATAAAGCACCTTTCATACATGTCATGTAGCTCAAAGTGCTGTACACAATTATAGGCATATATAACGATAAAAGCAATAAAGTCACAGTGATCAGTTAAGATCAATGTTTAAAAAAAAATAATAATAATAATAGTAACGTAAAAATGAAAATAACGTAAAAACAGTCATTTGCTTACCAGTTTGGGAGAACAGGTCCGCACAAACATTTCCGCTCAGTAGCAACCGGAAGTGCACTAAACCAATGCACTTGTATGGTAGGTAGCAATGTTTAGCTCTTATAACGCTAGTGTAGTTACGTTTTTATCAGTGGTCATAGTTGGGTCCATAGTGCTTTACCAAGTCCCATGGATCCATCAGTGGCCGTGTATTGTGTGCGTATGTACCCTTTTCCCTCATGTGGTCAGTGGCCAGAGTTTGGGTCCATAGTGCTTTACCAAGTCCCATGGACCCATCAGTGGCCGCGTCTTGTGTGCGTATGTACCCGTTCCCTCATCTAAAGAGTTGGGTCCACAAGACTTTTCCAAGCCTTACGGATCCATCAGTGGTCGTGTATTGTGTAGTGTAGTGGATCCAACCAACTAACACACAGGAATGCAGGAATGCAGGAGGAGTTGAGAGAGCGAGAGAAAAAGGCTGTTACAGTACTGTGAAGTTGTGTTGTTGTTGTGTAAACGATAAGAGCAAAAAGTCACAGTGATCAGTTAAGATCAATGGTTAAAAAATGGTAGAAAGAAAGAAAAAGAAAAACGTATAAAGAAAACAGTCTAAAGTTTGAAAGTTTGGGAGGTCCGCAAAAACACGACCGTTCAGCTCAGAAGCTGAGGCGTGTCAAAAACTTTTGAAAAACTGGAGGCGTGTCTCCTATGTACCCGTTCCTTCATCTAAAAAGTTGGGTCCACAAGGCGTATCCTAGCCTCATGGATCCATCAGGTTTTTCCAAGCCATAACTATTTGTAAGCTAGACTGTATAGGTACGTTTTTAATTTTCCTTTAAAAATGTGTATAGAGCTGGCGTTTCTGATGTGTGTTGGTAGTGTGTTCCATAGTTTTGGGGCATAGTTGGCAAATGCCATACTTCCTATCCTTTTTTGGTTTCTGGGCGTGTCTAGTAAACCTGTAGTGGATGACCGTAGCGTTCTTGAGGGCAGATAACTAACTAGGGAATTTGCTATGTATTTTGGGCCTTGCTCATTAAGAGCTTTATATGTTAGGAAAAGGACCTTAAAATCAATTCTATGAGTTATTGGAAGCCAGTGCAGAGTGGCCAGGACTGGAGTGATATGTTCTCTTCTCCTTGTATGAGTTAGTAATCGAGCTGCAGAGTTTTGGATAAGCTGAAGCTTCCCAATGGTTGCTTTGGGAAGACCAGTGAACAGTGCATTACAATAGTCAAGCCGACTTGATACAAAAGCATGAATAAGTTTCTCTGCATCCTTTTTATTTACGAAAGGTCTTACTTTCGCTATGTTTCTTAGGTGGAAGAATGACGTTTTCATGGCCTTATTTATATGAGACTTAAAGGTCAGGTCTGAGTCCAAGATGACACCTAGGCTTGTAACCTCAGTCTTTACATAGGATGACAGACTCCCCAGGTTTTTACAAAGCACTTCCCTTTTCGCTTTTGGGCCGATCAATAGGATTTCGGTCTTGCTTTCGTTTAATTTTAGGAAGTTATTGTTCATCCACTTGTTTATTGCTAACAGACAATTTGTAATGGACTGTATGGCTGTAGTGTTATTTGGTTCTGCGGAGATATATAGTTGTGTATCATCAGCATAACTATGGAAGCATACATTGTGGTCTCGAATGATGTCCCCGAGGGGCAGCATATATAGTGAGAAGAGTAATGGACCAAGGCAGCTTCCTTGTGCGACTCCAAAATTGCTGTCATGTTCCTCGGATACATTGTCTCCAAGCTTAACATAGAACCTTCTCCCCTTAATGTATGTTATGAGCCAATTTAGTACATGATCGGAAAAGCCAACCAGTCTTTCAAGACGACTGATCAAGATATTATGGTCAATCGTATCGAACGCTGCACTAAGGTCCAATAGGACAAGAATTGAGACTTTGCCAGCATCGGAGTTTAGCCTGAGGTCGCTAACTATTTTGGTAAGGGCAGTTTCAGTGCTGTGATTTGTTCTGAAACCTGATTGTAGTTCCTCCATGATGTTATTATCTTTGAGAAAGGAGTTTATTTGTACTGAGACTATCTTTTCTAATATCTTGCTGATAAATGGAAGGTTCGATATTGGCCTATAGCTTTTTAGTTCGTTTACATCTAAGTTTGTTTTCTTTAGTAGTGGTTTTACTACAGCCGTTTTAAATGCATCTGGAAAAGTGCCTGTTTGAAGAGACATATTTATGATTTCAAGGACATGATTTGAGACACTATCAAACACCCGCTTGAGAAATGCTGTTGGTATAGGATCGAGGCAGGAGGTGGCGGAATTACACTCAGAGACAATTTTACAGAGGTCAGGTAATGTAATACATGTGAATTCCCCCATAGTTATCTCAGGTGGGTTTTCACTCACAGCCAGATCTATATCAGCGGTAATGCTTGCTCTAATCAATGATATTTTTTCATTAAAGAAAACTGCGAACTCTTCACATTTTGTGGCTGATTGCTGCGGTATATGGGGGGGTGGTATGTTAATCAGCCGGTCAATGGTGGAAAAAAGTACCCTGGAGTTACCCATATTTTCTGAGATCATTTTGGAAAAATATTCCTTTCTCGCAAGTTGTATTGCTTTATTGTATGCGCCCATGGCGTCTTTGTATAAATTAAAGTGAGCTGTGAGTTTGAATTTCCTCCATTTTCGCTCGGCTATCCTACATTTTCTCTTGTTATCTTTAACATTGGTTTTATTTAGCCATGGAGAGATTCTATCAGTTTTTACCTTTTTAACCTTTAGAGGGGCAACAGTATCTAACACTGTTGACAAGGTGCTGTGGAAGTTTTGCACTTTCTGATTTAAGGAGGATTCACTGCATTGGTACATAGTACTGTACATTAGTACACTGCATAGTATTGTATATTATATGGTAACTCAGAACATTGTACATATGTCTATACCGAACACTGTGACCTCATTTTCTTCTTCTAAATTACATGCTATACTATGTTATTTGATACTATCTTGTCTAGCACAGTCTCTGGAGCGTAACAGTAAGAAGCATTTTGTATGAAAGTATTCTGTACTTCTGTATGACAACTATTAAAGAAACTTGAAAGTGCTCCTTTTAACTCTGTGAAAGCATAATAAAGAGACATAATTAGAATTAGACAGGCTTGAAACATCTGGCAATATTTCAAATTGTACATAATGTATGCAATTTGGTAGATGCTTTTATCCAAAGTGCCTTACAGTAGTATTCAGGGCATACTGTATGTTATTTACATGGGTGAACCCCATAGAAATGGGTCCTCTAATTCAGGCCGTATTGGTGCATAGATCAACATATTCTCATGAACTGGTTCGTAGTATATGCTACGAAAACTTGCTTACCAATTTCTGGTTTCTCTGTGACTTTGCGGTTAAGTTACTATTATGGTTATGTTATGGTTATGGTTATGTTATGTTTATGCAGCATGTGCTTATGCTTATAGTTATGGTTAGGATTAGAAGCAGGGTTACAGTTTGTTGCGCTCTCACCAATTTGAAGGAAATCCAACAAAATGTTGGCACTCATGAGAATAGCCTCCTATGCGCTTTACTCCTGATTTGATATCTAATTTACTAGTAATAGACAAATAACTATAGCTCAGCATCAGATTCTTGGGGATGTGTATTTTCAGATGTGAATGAACCTATGACTGGCGACATCACTAACTTACTCATTCATACAGTAATTCACTTTTAGTGGCACTTTGTATAAGATCAGTTAAATGTATGTGAGCATGCTTCACATTGATGACACATGTCTCCTTGTCAGCTTTATATTCTCAAATTGTACTTTACTCCTGAATCGATATCTAATTGACTAATCAGTTTCTTGGGGATGTGTATTTTCAGCTGTACTATATCAAATGTAGCTTTACTCCTGACTTGATGTTAGAGAGTGGTTGACAAACTGAGTTCTGCGCCATTTAAAATAGCCCTGCCTGAATCCTCACAAACCAATAGGGATGTAAGGGTACATGTATTCGTACCGAACTGTTCGGTACAGGATGTTCAGTACAGGATGTTCGGTTCGGTGCACATGTCAACTGAATTAATAATCCAGCTTTAACCACGAAAGGGTAGAACAGAATTTAAATTGTATGCAGAACTTAAATGAACAACTCTTCCCCCGGTGACATAATGTTGTCGGACCCATCGTAGCAACTGAGCCTTTAGGACAGTCTACTGAGTCTAGCCTTGCAAAGTTTGACCACATTTCAAATCAATTTGAAATGCTTAAGCTAAATGGGGAAGCATCAGTAATACAGTAACAGCGGCCGCTACTGAAATTGTCAGTAATTTCCAGAAACTCACAGTACAGACATATCATACCTGAGATGGTTTCCTTCAGTACTATCATAATTTGCCAATGCGAGCGGTGTGTGACTGTTCTCAGCTGCAGCAGATATTCCGGTTAACCGTCTGTAGTGTGGTAGTGAAAGGGTTAACCTTCTGTAGTGTGGTTGTGAAAGGGTTAACCTGTTGGTAGTGTGGTAGTGAAAGGGTTAAACTATAACGTTAGCGTTACTCAGCTAACATTAGTTAGCGCTCCACAAATGTGGATCCTCATACTGTCATAGTGGACTGATACTTGCTCTTCACAAAAGCTACAGACAACAGTGTACCTCTGCTAAATCCTGTCATGTAAGTTAAACAGGGGACTCACAAGTATTTTCCAAACAGTGTCTACACTACAGAGGGGATGAGTAGCTACTGTGAGTGAGTGAGAGGGCCAGCTGAGGGATGCGCTTAAGAACAGCAGCATTTTAGAATGTGCAAGTCAAAATATAGCTACAGCTGTTTTCACACATTTTACTGGTGTTTTATCAAAATAGTTGAACCGAATAGTATTACTGTAGGTGGACTGTCAACTATAGTTGCAGAAAGAAATGTGTAGTTGTAGTTGTTTAATCACGCACATCCCTAGCCATTATATATTTTAATTTGTTTAGGAAATGATTGTCAATTAGCCACTGTTTACACGTTTGTAACTTCATAATACATTTAAATTAAATACATTGCATGTATTGTATGTATGTATGTGTGACAGTGGCTCAGGAGATAGAGCGGCCGTCTGGTAATCGGAAGGGTCCCGGTTCCCGGTTCGATTCCCACTCCTCCCGGCAGCGTGTCTAAGTGTCCTTGAGCAAGACACTTGACCCCTAATTGCTGCCGATGAGCAGGTTGGCACCTTGCATGGTTGCCTCTGCCGTCGGTGTGTGAATGTGTGAGTGAATGGATGAATCCTTTCCCCCTGCTGTACCAAAAACATACCAAATCTTCAAAACTGAGGTACGTACCGACCTGTGACTTTTGTGTACATTACACCCCTACAAACCAAAAATGTCTCCCTTCATGTTTTAATACATAACTGGGTGACTTTGGTTCCAATTCTGTCAGTTACTTGTTCAGTCTGTAACTTGAGTCTTGCCTTTAACATTGACCCGCACAAGCCTCCAATTACACTTTAACTTAATCATTTTTTTCATAGTTTTTATTCTTTACTCCACATGTTAATCTTATGGTCTAAGAGTCCAAAAACGTTTAGTGAACATTAACAATGCTCTCCAGAATCCAAAAACTAGAGAAAATTCTAATTTGGTGATCATCAAGTATAAAGTCTGAAGCTGCTCCTGTTAGGGTTTGAAC
>NC_140177.1:75762470-75780565 GCF_963971535.1 Notolepis coatsorum | reverse complement strand
TGTACCTTCTTCTTCTTCTTCTTCTTCTTCTTCTTCTTCTTCTTCTTCTTCTTCTTCTTCTTCTTCTTCTTCTTCTTCTTCTTCTTCTTCTTCTTCTTCTTCTTCTTCTTCTTCTTCTTCTTCTTCTTCTTCTTCTTCTTCTTCTTCTTCTTCTACTTCTCCTCAAACAGACTGATGTTTGTTTTTGTGTGCTTTACTGCTTTTCACACTCCTGATTTCCTAACTCTTTCATTCATATTTTTTCCTCATGTTTCAGTGCTTCAGTCTTTCTATTTGAAATTAAACTCCCACAGCATGATACGTGGTTTCACCTATTCCTACTTATGCTTAGACATGTTAAATAATGCTGCGACCACAAAGCTATATCCTTCAATTCAATTTTGCAGCTCAAAAAGGCCAAAGTATCACATAATGTAACAAATAAATTCATAGCCATTTCATGTTAAAATCCGGACGGTGTACATGATGGAAGAAACATCGCATTTGAGCACCAGGACATTGAAACCTGCATTTAATAACTCACAGATTCTAATCTAGACATTCTAAACTACCTAATAAACTAAATCACCTACAAATGTGACCCTATAATGTCACACTTTGGCCTCCTGATTAATACTGTTGAACTAGCCATAAAACGGTCACAATGTCACGCACGAGGAACAACCGATGGAGATGCGTACCGATGTGGGAGACGAACTCAAGAATATCTGTCTGTAATGGCAGCCTGTTATATTAAACACAGTCAAGAGCCTCCTTAAGGCTGCAATGTCCTCCAGGGGGGAGTGTCATAAAATAGAAGGCAGGGAAGAGAAGTGCGTAGCAATGCAGCATGAAAAATGACCTCCATCTGCAATGACTCAGCATGTGAATCCAATGTACAGGAGAATATCTTCACCCTCTCTCTCTCTATCTCTCCATCTATCTCCCTCCCTCTCTCTATCTCTGCCCCTTCAATTTAAATTAAATTAAATTCAAATGGGATTTATTGACATGGGAAACATTCTCTCTCTCTCTCTCTCTCTCTCTCTCTCTCTCGCTCTCTCATTCTTTCATTGTCCTTATACTCTCTCTAGTGCTGTCTTTATCTCTTTCACTTGCTTTCTCTCTCTCATAGAAACACATGGTTGAATTCACAGACTCAATGACTGGTATGCACACCCACACACACACACACACACACACACACACACACACACGCACACACACACACACACACACACACACACACACACACACACACACACACACATGGGCGCCTGAGCAATGGAGCAAGCGGAGCAGGTGCATCCCCACAATTGAACTTGGGGGAGCAAACGTGTGCTTTTGCACCCCCACTTTTTGATCATATGAAAAATATATGTCCCCCCCAATATATCACTTTTAAACAAAACTATGTAATTTCAATCAAATTAATAATACGCAATGAAAGAACTTGTGGTGATTATAGACAGTAAATAGCAAGTTTTTAAGTTTCCAATGATCCCCCTCACATTTCCCTCAATGGTTTGATCAACTGCCTCCCACCCCCAGCAGTCAGTGGCGCATGCAGGTAGGCTACAGTGCATGTGTGGGAATATCACCGTGACTGAGTCTGTCATTGGTGGCAGACCTTTCCAGTAAGTTGTTCAAACAAAGGATATATGTTAGACATGTCTTTACTTCTACCACTCAATACAATAAAACACATTTATAATCATCACCTTCTCTTCATTTTCGCTGCATTGAATTACAGGTCACTCTTTATGTTAGCTAGCGGTTAGCTTACGTTTGCTAGCTAGCTAGTAACATCAACCAGTGTTTGTGTGTTTGACTAGCTAGCTACCTGGTAGATCGAAGCCCATTAGAGTTTGAGTTTGAGTTTATTAGGATCCCCATTAGCTGTTGCATGACAACAACTAGTCTTCCTGGGGTCCACACAAAACATTACATTCAACAAGACTTTTACAGAACAGTAAATAAAAAACTGATTTCCGAAGTCCATTTTCCTTCAAGCATTGACTTTCATATTTTCCATTATATACCACTTATTTTCTGATTTTCATTTAATTGGAAAGAAAATAATGATAATAAAATAAGAATAAAGTACTTATATCTACATTCATAGATACCAGCCTTCAATTCAACTACCTACTTGAAATGAAAATAGAAGAGAAGAATGAAGAATGAATTATAGAATGATAAGATAATATGATATAGAAGCCCATCTCCTACTGTAAATAACCTGCACACTATGTGTGTGTGTGTGTGTGTGTGTGTGAGTGTGGTTCCAAACTCCTTCCAAACCAACTTTGAAAGAGGGCCTAAACTTAACCAGTTGGAAACAAGGCGGACAGTAATAAAATTAGCAATCAATCAATTCAATAACCCACGCTCACTTAAAACAGCGCACCTCCCAGCTGCTTCTATAGAAAGTAGGTTTAAAAAATAAAATAAAAAACGAAGAAAACTTTTTTTTTCCTATAGGGCAAAGAAAACCTTTTTTAATTTGTTTTACCTACTTTCTATATAAGCATCTAAGAATGAAGTTCTATAGAAAGTAGGTTAAAAACTAAAGAAAAGTTGGATGTGTTAGTTGGTTGGATGTCTTAGTTGAAAGACAGTTGGATGTGTTAGTTCGTTGGATGTCTAGGTGAAAGACAGTTGGATGTGTTAGTTCGTTGGATGTCTTAGTTGAGAGACAGTTGGATGTGTTAGTTTGCTGGATGTTGCTGGATGTCTTACTGAGAACAGTTGGATGCACTTCCGAGCTGCTTCCACATGGAGGCAACTTCTCTTTTTTGTTGTTGTGGGAACTACTTTTTGTGGCGGATGGTTTTTTCAATAAATCTTCGATTAATGTGTGTTTATTGTATAGCAATAAGGTTGGATGAATGTGGCAGTTGTATAAAAGCATTACACCACTTGCAGTCTTGATTTGTGAAAAATCGACCACCCATAGGCATGGTTTATTTTTCACAAACCACTCCTGCGCGTGATGTAATGCTTAAATACACACAATTGTTAAGGGGATGCAGACCAGAGAAAGACTTTCATCTTGTTTACATCAGGGTCCCCCTTTTCAATTCATAATGAATTGTAAGCAGTGATGGGAATAACGGCGCTATAAGTAACTGCGTTACTAACGGCGTTAGTTTTTTCAGTAACGAGTAATCTAACGGATTACTCTGTAACAAGCTTGAAATAATAAACAAACCTGTTCAGCTATAAAGAATGATAGATAGATAGATAGATAGATACTTTATTAATCCCCTTGGGGAAATTCAGGGTATCTCACAGCTCACATAGTATACAGACATTGACCATTCCCATACAGTAGTTACACGTTATGTCTGCATCATGAATTAAAATAAGTACATGATAAAATTCAATTAAATCATACCCATCAATATTAAAATTAAAATTTAAATAGGAGAGCTTGCTTCGTGTATACAACTCTACTTGAAGTTGTGGCCATGATCGATTGAATTGACATAACGAGAACACTGACGAAACACAGAAAAACACAGCATACTGCAGGAGCTCACTAGACTTGCTGCCACTCAGTGCGGCGCCCTAAATTATTTAACGGAGAGTACTGGAACAGTGTTAAATTCAAAGTGTTGTATTAACCAAAAAGAGGATCAAAATAAATGGGGCACCCCATAGCAACGTATGGTACAACAAAAATCATCTCAAACCAATAAGAACGGTCCTGTCAGCTTTACAGTCCATTAGCCCCAACATAAATGTTACCATGTATAATGTACCGTGTATAATGTTACCCTGTATGTTTACCATGTACAATGTTACCATATATAATGTACCGTGTATAATGTTACCATGTATGTTACCATGTATGTTTACCATGTACAATGTTACCATGTATAATGTACCATGTATAATGTTACCATGTATAATGTACCGTGTATAATGTTACCATGTGTGTTACCATGTATGTTTACCATGTACAATGTTACCATATATAATGTACCGTGTATAATGTTACCATGTGTGTTACCATGTATGTTTACCATGTACAATGTTACCATATATAATGTACCGTGTATAATGTTACCATGTGTGTTACCATGTATGTTTACCATGTACAATGTTACCATGTATAATGTACCGTGTATAATGTTACCATGTATAATGTACCGTGTATAATGTTACCATGTGTGTTACCATGTATGTTTACCATGTACAATGTTACCATATATAATGTACTGTGTATAATGTTACTATGTGTGTTACCATGTATGTTTACCATGTACAATGTTACCATATATAATGTACCGTGTATAATGTTACCATGTGTGTTACCATGTATGTTTACCATGTACAATGTTACCATGTATAATGTACCGTGTATAATGTTACCATGTATAATGTACCGTGTATAATGTTACCATGTGTGTTACCATGTATGTTTACCATGTACAATGTTACCATATATAATGTTCAGGCCTACCAGACCATGCAGCCTGCATGGTAGAGTTAGTAGTGTCCAACAACACTCAAACCTTTGAGTGTCCAAAAGGTGATAAGTCCTGGGTTGATCCACATCTTAGAAAAGGAAAGGAAAAAGAAGTAATCCACTGGGAAGCACCACTGCAGCTGACCTGTCCTTGGTTACTGAAGAATCTTTTAGGAGGCCTGGAAAAATCCCTCCTTCCTCTCACAATAGCAGTAAGCAAACAAAACTCCATGAGGCATGATTCCAATCCAAGATGGACCGCCCCTAACCACACCCATACCTGGAATCTTAAAGGTCAAGTGACCCAAATATGCTGACATTGGCATATCCTAACATATTGGGCCCACACTTCATTTATCAACACATTGACATCTTCTTCATAAAGTAACGCATGTTACACATCCCCCCCACCAAGCGTAGTACCACTGCCATAAAACATCTTCATGTTCTCAACATGCAAGGTTGATGGGTGTTAGGACTGCTATCCATGGCTACTCTGTAGTTCACTGACCCTAAACGTCTGAGAACTGTGGCTGGCCCTCTCCGCTGTGGCTGCATGTCTCCTTCTGGGGCTCTCTCTGCCCCCTCGCAGCTGCTCTTCTTGCGGCCTTCACAGCTCCCGCTACTCGGCGGCTCGCCCTCGCCATCGCTTTGGTAGTTCTCAGGGTATTCTCCATTGCGGGGTGGGCCCCTCCTGCGGGGGTAGCGCCTGTAGCGGTTCCGGTCAGCGGCGTACTTGCTCCCCTGGACTGGAACGCCTGCTGGGCCGGTGACGTTGGCCGCCTCTGCTCCCTTCTCCCCTACAACCACATCAAACTCCACAGTGTCTCCTTCTCCAACACTGCGAAGGTATTTCCTTGGGTTGTTCTTTTTTATGGCCGTCTGGTGTACAACACGTCCTCTTTCGTGTCATTCCTGTTGATAAAACCATATCCATTTCCGACGTTGAACCACTTGACTGTCCCGAAGACTTTTGTTGCGATGACCTTCTTATCCGCAGCGGAACCTTCGGCTGCCGGGCTGGACGGGCTCTCTGCGTCGTCAGCGGGCTGCGTGGTTGTTGCGTTTCGGCGGCCTCGCTGCTCATGGTTACTGGTTGGTAATGGTGGTCTTGTGCCGGCGGTGACTCTCTAGTGTGTTTCCCGGTGCTAGATAGTAACCTGGACCGGCGGTGGTGGGGGCTGCTGCCTTCGGGCTCTCTGCTTTCCACTCTCCGCTCCCGTTGCCGATCGAACTGGGCTATAGGGGTCGCTGCTAAGTACAGCCCCACCAAGGGCTTCCTCTTTTTATGCGGTGCAGCCATTGCCCCATCCCATAGTGGTGTGAGACCTTGTTCCACAGATTCGTGCTCATTATGCGAATGTTCAAAGGAAGACTCAAACTGGTTCAGCTCACCTGGCTGCCACTGTGGAGGGTCTGGCCCAGGCAGTAGAGGACTTACTCCAGGCAGCAGTAGAGGACTTACTACAGGCAGTAGAGGCAAGGGCAAGGGTCTAGGCATGAAAGGCAGGGAACCTTGCTCCTCATTTTCCATTTCAATACCACCATGTTCAAAATGTTCTGAAAAGTGAACAGATGGTGCATCATCCCGTACAGGAGTGCTAGTCCTCCTAATGGGGTTTTGTGGTTGGGCATTAAGCTGTTTGTCTCGTCTTTTCAAACACTCCACCATTGACTGTTGGAGGTTATTAATTTCGCTCTGAAAAGTCTGTTGTAGTCGTTGACATTGACGGTCAATATAATACCTGAGAATGTCATCTTGTCTGGTTGTATTTATATGGAAAGCCTGGATCTCTCTTTCCACAGCACTCAAACGTGACTGAAGCTGTGTAATGTCAGTAGCTACTTCGACTTCCCCCATCCCAGAGGTAGCAAATGCGCCAGAATGGATAACAGTGACCTCAGGTTGCCATTCCTCACTACCCCCAGAGCCGTCATCATTCACATACAAGTCATCAGGAGTCTCAGCTAGATCCTGTACAGGATCTCTTCTTGTCACAAAAGGGCCAGCTGTGAAGTCTATAAGAGCATCAGCAAGTTCTCCCTCTCCCTGGTCTGAGGAAACCTCTTCTCCAACAATACTCCCTTGAATAGGAGAATGCATAGATGTAGCCATGGTATAGCAACCCCAAACTAACTAATCAAAACAAAAGCTTCTAACAACAACATAGAGAATATTTTCCACTGTTTTTTTTTAAGGTCCCTTCGTGGTTGCCATTTCTGTAACAAGCTTGAAATAATAAACAAACCTGTTCAGCTATAAAGAATGAGAGTACTGGAACAGTGTTAAATTCAAAGTGTTGTATTAACCAAAAAGAGGATCAAAATAAATGGGGCACCCCATAGCAACATATGGTACAACAAAAATCATCTCAAACCAATAAGAACGGTCCTGTCAGCTTTACAGTCCATTAGCCCCAACATAAATGTTACCATGTATAATGTACCATGTATAATGTTACCCTGTATGTTTACCATGTACTATGTTACCATATATAATGTACCGTGTATAATGTTACCATGTATGTTACCATGTATGTTTACCATGTACAATGTTACCATGTATAATGTACCGTGTATAATGTTACCATGTATAATGTACCGTGTATAATGTTACCATGTGTGTTACCATGTATGTTTACCATGTACAATGTTACCATATATAATGTACTGTGTATAATGTTACTATGTGTGTTACCATGTATGTTTACCATGTACAATGTTACCATATATAATGTACCGTGTATAATGTTACCATGTGTGTTACCATGTATGTTTACCATGTACAATGTTACCATGTATAATGTACCGTGTATAATGTTACCATGTATAATGTACCGTGTATAATGTTACCATGTGTGTTACCATGTATGTTTACCATGTACAATGTTACCATATATAATGTTCAGGCCTACCAGACCATGCAGCCTGCATGGTAGAGTTAGTAGTGTCCAACAACACTCAAACCTTTGAGTGTCCAAAAGGTGATAAGTCCTGGGTTGATCCACATCTTAGAAAAGGAAAGGAAAAAGAAGTAATCCACTGGGAAGCACCACTGCAGCTGACCTGTCCTTGGTTACTGAAGAATCTTTTAGGAGGCCTGGAAAAATCCCTCCTTCCTCTCACAATAGCAGTAAGCAAACAAAACTCCATGAGGCATGATTCCAATCCAAGATGGCCCCCTGATGGTTAGGACCGCCCCTAACCACACCCATACCTGGAATCTTAAAGGTCAAGTGACCCAAATATGCTGACATTGGCATATCCTAACATATTGGGCCCACACTTCATTTATCAACACATTGACATCTTCTTCATAAAGTAACGCATGTTACACATCCCCCCCACCAAGCGTAGTACCACTGCCATAAAACATCTTCATGTTCTCAACATGCAAGGTTGATGGGTGTTAGGACTGCTATCCATGGCTACTCTGTAGTTCACTGACCCTAAACGTCTGAGAACTGTGGCTGGCCCTCTCCGCTGTGGCTGCATGTCTCCTTCTGGGGCTCTCTCTGCCCCCTCGCAGCTGCTCTTCTTGCGGCCTTCACGGCTCCCGCTACTCGGCGGCTCGCCCTCGCCATCGCTTTGGTAGTTCTCAGGGTATTCTCCATTGCGGGGTGGGCCCCTCCTGCGGGGGTAGCGCCTGTAGCGGTTCCGGTCAGCGGCGTACTTGCTCCCCTGGACTGGAACGCCTGCTGGGCCGGTGACGTTGGCCGCCTCTGCTCCCTTCTCCCCTACAACCACATCAAACTCCACAGTGTCTCCTTCTCCAACACTGCGAAGGTATTTCCTTGGGTTGTTCTTTTTTATGGCCGTCTGGTGTACAACACGTCCTCTTTCGTGTCATTCCTGTTGATAAAACCATATCCATTTCCGACGTTGAACCACTTGACTGTCCCCAAGACTTTTGTTGCGATGACCTTCTTATCCGCAGCGGAACCTTCGGCTGCCGGGCTGGACGGACTCTCTGCGTCGTCAGCGGGCTCCGTGGTTGTTGCGTTTCGGCGGCCTCGCTGCTCATGGTTACTGGTTGGTAATGGTGGTCTTGTGCCGGCGGTGACTCTCTAGTGTGTTTCCCGGTGCTAGATAGTAACCTGGACCGGCGGTGGTGGGGGCTGCTGCCTTCGGGCTCTCTGCTTTCCACTCTCCGCTCCCGTTGCCGATCGAACTGGGCTATAGGGGTCGCTGCTAAGTACAGCCCCACCAAGGGCTTCCTCTTTTTATGCGGTGCAGCCATTGCCCCATCCCATAGTGGTGTGAGACCTTGTTCCACAGATTCATGCTCATTATGCGAATGTTCAAAGGAAGACTCAAACTGGTTCAGCTCACCTGGCTGCCACTGTGGAGGGTCTGGCCCAGGCAGTAGAGGACTTACTCCAGGCAGCAGTAGAGGACTTACTACAGGCAGTAGAGGCAAGGGCAAGGGTCTAGGCATGAAAGGCAGGGAACCTTGCTCCTCATTTTCCATTTCAATACCACCATGTTCAAAATGTTCTGAAAAGTGAACAGATGGTGCATCATCCCGTACAGGAGTGCTAGTCCTCCTAATGGGGTTTTGTGGTTGGGCATTAAGCTGTTTGTCTCGTCTTTTCAAACACTCCACCATTGACTGTTGGAGGTTATTAATTTCGCTCTGAAAAGTCTGTTGTAGTCGTTGACATTGACGGTCAATATAATACCTGAGAATGTCATCTTGTCTGGTTGTATTTATATGGAAAGCCTGGATCTCTCTTTCCACAGCACTCAAACGTGACTGAAGCTGTGTAATGTCAGTAGCTACTTCGACTTCCCCCATCCCAGAGGTAGCAAATGCGCCAGAATGGATAACAGTGACCTCAGGTTGCCATTCCTCACTACCCCCAGAGCCGTCATCATTCACATACAAGTCATCAGGAGTCTCAGCTAGATCCTGTACAGGATCTCTTCTTGTCACAAAAGGGCCAGCTGTGAAGTCTATAAGAGCCTCAGCAAGTTCTCCCTCTCCCTGGTCTGAGGAAACCTCTTCTCCAACAATACTCCCTTGAATAGGAGAATGCATAGATGTAGCCATGGTATAGCAACCCCAAACTAACTAATCAAAACAAAAGCTTCTAACAACAACATAGAGAATATTTTCCACTGTTTTTTTTATAGGTCCCTTCGTGGTTGCCATTTCTGTAACAAGCTTGAAATAATAAACAAACCTGTTCAGCTATAAAGAATGAGAGTACTGGAACAGTGTTAAATTCAAAGTGTTGTATTAACCAAAAAGAGGATCAAAATAAATGGGGCACCCCATAGCAACATATGGTACAACAAAAATCATCTCAAACCAATAAGAACGGTCCTGTCAGCTTTACAGTCCATTAGCCCCAACATAAATGTTACCATGTATAATGTACCGTGTATAATGTTACCCTGTATGTTTACCATGTACAATGTTACCATATATAATGTACCGTGTATAATGTTACCATGTATAATGTACCGTGTATAATGTTACCATGTGTGTTACCATGTATGTTTACCATGTACAATGTTACCATATATAATGTACTGTGTATAATGTTACTATGTGTGTTACCATGTATGTTTACCATGTACAATGTTACCATATATAATGTACCGTGTATAATGTTACCATGTGTGTTACCATGTATGTTTACCATGTACAATGTTACCATGTATAATGTACCGTGTATAATGTTACCATGTATAATGTACCGTGTATAATGTTACCATGTGTGTTACCATGTATGTTTACCATGTACAATGTTACCATATATAATGTTCAGGCCTACCAGACCATGCAGCCTGCATGGTAGAGTTAGTAGTGTCCAACAACACTCAAACCTTTGAGTGTCCAAAAGGTGATAAGTCCTGGGTTGATCCACATCTTAGAAAAGGAAAGGAAAAAGAAGTAATCCACTGGGAAGCACCACTGCAGCTGACCTGTCCTTGGTTACTGAAGAATCTTTTAGGAGGCCTGGAAAAATCCCTCCTTCCTCTCACAATAGCAGTAAGCAAACAAAACTCCATGAGGCATGATTCCAATCCAAGATGGCCCCCTGATGGTTAGGACCGCCCCTAACCACACCCATACCTGGAATCTTAAAGGTCAAGTGACCCAAATATGCTGACATTGGCATATCCTAACATATTGGGCCCACACTTCATTTATCAACACATTGACATCTTCTTCATAAAGTAACGCATGTTACAACTCTTCCAATCTTAATAACGCCGTTACCGCTACTGCAAAAAAATCCGGCGCGTTACTATGAATGAACCTGTTTCTTTCATCAGACAGATCTCTGCGCTGAGAGGCAATATGTTCTTCCTTGTTTAGTGGGCAGTGCGCGAGACAAGCATACATGCTGACGATAGGCTGATGTTGAGTAAAATGTCATGGTTAGCCAATCAGAGGTAGAGTTGGGCGGGTGCCTCCAGAGTCTGACACACAGCCATAACACGAGCGACTCAGTCAGCGTGAGACCGCGGGTCCATGAGCGTCTTTTGTTTACTCTTGTTGTGTTGCAGCGCAGGGCACTGGCTGCAGTAGTGGCTCTATTGCTGACAGCCTTATCAACAGTGCTGCACTTCCTGGTTTAATAGCACAGTCTGGTGCGCAGAGATATATATATATATCTGTTCATGCATGTCTTAAATGTCATGATTTGATTAGTTTAGATGATTCGATTAGATTCTTATATCTGTATGTTGTGTATGTCATAAATGTCATGAATTGAAAATGGGGGACCCTGATGTAAACAAGACGAAAGTATTAGGTCTGCATCCCCTTAACAATTGTGTGTATTGAGCCGTACTGTATTGTACCCATTCTGCAATCTGTTCATTAAAATGTTCAATCAATCAGTATATATTTGTTATTTATTTTTGGTATAGTGCTTAACAAGCATAATTTAATATTGCCCAGTTGTGGCCTGTTGAGGGGCAATACATATCAAAAGTTCCAAAACATCTATTGTGTTTGTATTTGTATGATCCTGTGGGAAGTTGAAGGAAGAGGCGAATCAATAACGCGCGTGACAGGTCCTTCAGTGACTTCCTACTTTATTCATTCACAGAATCAACCCCGTACACACACCTACTACTCCCCTATATCTCCTCCCCTGTGACGCGTCAACTCTGGCGTGAAAGACTCCCTTAATGTGACACCACACAGGCCCCCCCCGAACACCCAGAGTAGACATACCCTGCAACCCCAACCCATACCAAAAAAAACCCCAAAGTACTCAGCCCCTCGTAGGAGGCCTGACTACCCGACCATAACGACTGCGCTTAACAGTCAGGGGGGAAGGGGGAAGGGCACAAGCCGGCGGCCGTCCGCGCCGGCGGCGAGGCTGGGCTGGGGGAGAGTCCGGGGCTGCTGCCGGGGTAGAGGCAGACATGGGCCGCAAACTTGCGGCAGGAGTGGGGTTGGGTGGACGGCCGCGCCGTCGGGGCTGAGCCAGCTCCACCGGCCCGTCTGGGGCCACGTGTGCAGGCTTCAAACGGTCCACCGATATCCGCTCCTGAAGCCCCCCTCTGTTCACCATAAAGCTCTTGGGTCCCGCTTCCAGGACCCGGAAGGGCCCATCGTATGGAGCCTGGAGTGGAGATCGGTGGGCATCGCGGCGGATGAACACGTACGGGGCTGACATCAAGTCCTTGGGGATGTAGGACAGGGGAAAACAGTGATGTGCGGGCACGGGAGCGAAAGTGCTGGCGGCGTCTCGGATGGCCAAGCGATGAGTCGCAGCTGACCAGGGGGCTGTGGCACCTGGGAGGAACTCCCCAGGGACTCTCAGCGGCTGACCCAACATGAGCTCAGCCGAAGATGACTGCAGATCCTCCTTTGGGGCCGAGCGCAGGCCTAGCATGACCCACGGCAAACGGTCAACCCAATTACTGTCCGTAAGAGCCGCCCGGAGAGCAGCCTTCATAGTGCGGTGGAAACGCTCACAGAGACCATAGCAGAAAACGTGGGCACAGTCAGAGCGGGGAAATCAGCGAGAAGCCGCTGGTACACGTCCCCCGTGGCGAGGATGTTGGCGAGGGCGAGCCGCCCCCCCCCCCAGAGTGCAGGGGTAAGTGGCAAATGACACCGCGTCAATTAAGCGACGGTTCGCCACATCCACCAAAAGTCTATGAGCACATAAAAAATCTGCGCCCAGTATAGGCATTGACACAGAAGCAATTACAAAATCCCAATTAAAAGCATGTCCATTGAAACAAACAGTCACTGACCTGGTGCAGAAGGTGCGAATCGGAGTTCCATTGGCGGCGTCCAGCGGGGGGCCGTGACTGCCACTCAAGCCGTCCGCAGCTGAAGCTGGCAGGATACTCCGCTGGGCTCCCGAATCCACCAGCAAGCGCCTACTGGACAACGTGTCCTCAATGAACAGCAGCCTCGTCGTGTCGCCAGCACTCACAGCTGCTAATGAGCGCCGGCTCTGGCATTTCCCTGGCCGGAAAAAGAGCAAGGCTGCTCACATCGCCTGGCTTTGGCACCATAACGCAGATGAAAAAAACAAAGTTCATTCTCCCTCCGGCGATCCGATACCGCAGCTCCAGTCATCTCCCCCGCCGGCAGCGCAGCGTTAACGTTAACGCTGTAGTGGCGGGTTGCCAGCAATATTCTGTCAGCCTCTTCTGCCATCCCCCGATAATCCTTGGCTCTCACGAGCGGCGAGCTGGCCAAGGCAGTGCGTACTGGAGGTGGGAGCTGACGCAGAAATAACTGTATAAACAAAAATGATGCGTCACCTGAGCCGAGCAACGCCAACATGTTCTCCATGAGCTCGGTTGGTTTACTGTCACCTAAACCGTTCAGTGACAACAGGCGCTCCGCCCGCTCCGTATCTGACAGCTGAAACAGCCGTAACAGCTGTTGTTTGAGAGCGGCGTATTTCCCCATGGCCGGCGGCTCTCGTAAAAATCCCATGACGCGACGGGTGGTCTGTGCATCCAATGCAGCGACGACATGATAGTATTTCGTGTCGTCCACTGTGACACCTCTCAGATGGAATTGAGCCTCGACATGTTGGAACCATGGGTCCGGGTCGTGCTGCCAAAACTTGGGCAACTTGACAGACACCGCAGCTGCCACCGCAGCGGGCCGAACAGCGTTTTCTTCGTTATCACTCATAATAATAATAACAATAATAATAATAATCCAACGATCAAGGTCACCAATGTGGGAAGTTGAAGGAAGAGGCGAATCAATAACGCGCGTGACAGGTCCTTCAGTGACTTCCTACTTTATTCATTCACAGAATCAACCCCATACACACACCTACTACTCCCCTATATCTCCTCCCCTGTGACGCGTCAACTCTGGCGTGAAAGACTCCCTTAATGTGACACCACAATCCACTATATAAACATAGTAATTATAATATCTACATACATGGCATTTGATTGGAGGCTAGTCTCACTTTGTCCCACAGCAAAATTAAAATAGTTTAGATTTGTGTATGTTGTGTAAAAAATCTTGAAAGTAACGCAATAGTTACTTTCTGAAGTAACTAGTTACTTTTATAATTTGTAACTGAGTAAGTAATTTAGTTACTTTTTGGAAGAAGTAACTAGTAACTGTAACTAGTTACTTTTTAAAAATAACTTGCCCAACACTGATTGTAAGTAAGGGTGCAACTTGGTCCGTGCAATCCATTCTTTGTGGATCTAGCCCATAGAGTTGAACATTTTTCATAAGAAAGAGGTGAAATGCATAAGAAAGAGGTGAAATGCTAATGATAATGTTTCATAATGATGTCATTAGGCAGAGCAGGCCAAGAGATGGTAAACAGACAGCAGAGCTGGGGACTGTTAGGGCAGCAGTGGCGGAGCCCAATAGCAGAACACAGGAGGAGAGAGAATGGAGCGTTTTAGGTTGGTTTTAATTGCAGGCTGTAACGATTGGGTTACACCACCCCAATAACAGCCTGTTTCAGCTGCTGAGGTCAGGCAGACGCCTGCGAACCCCAGCTACTAGGACAGAGAGGCTTAGGCTTAGCTTCTTCCCCCAGGCCATCAGAGTCCTGAACAATGAACATTGAGTACCACAGAACACTGAACTATCCACACATAAGCACACATGAGCACACACACGACACGCACGCTGTGCATGCTCACACACTAGCAGCCACTTAACACTTTAACATGAGCGGGCACACACTCATGCGCACACACTCACACTTATTGCCAAAAGGAAAGGCCACTTTAAATCAGTAGTAGCAACAGTAACAGTGTATTGCACTACCAAAGCATGTCCTATATGCTCTGTAAATAACTATGTACAGATACCGATTTTGATGTCACACCATGTTACCTGTTACCTGTTACCTGTTATTGCACAATGTTTTTGTATTGGATTCTTTTTTTTTGATCCACTTTTTCTCCCATTTTTCTATATTTTCTCCCATCCCAATTTTGTATCATCCAATTCAACCCTCCCCTGTCACGAACGCTGTTTCTTGCCTCCCACAAGCCGGCTGCAATGTGGACTAAGTCATACATAGCACAAGTCCCCTCCGGTACTTGAGGTAACAGCAGTCGCATCTTTTCACCTGCGCAGCTCGATCTCTCAGTGTCGAGGAGTAACGCGTGGGAGGCTCACGCTGCCCCCGACACTTCCTGATTCTACTGCGCAGGCGCACCAACCGACTTGTAGGAGTCGCTTGTTCACAACGTTCGATCCCCACCCTTCAGTTTTCCCTCCCCGTAATACGGCCAATGTGTATTACTGCGGACGACCAGCTAAACTGAAAACAATGTGGAGAGCTGGATTCGAACACGCGAATCCTAGCGTCTCCACACTGGTGGCGAGTGCCTTGCCCACTACACCACCTAGCCGCCCGTTTTTGTATTGGATTCTATTATATGTTGTACCCACTGTATTGCACATCGTTGCGGGCAAGACCACCCGCATTTCATTGTATACTCGTATGCCGTGACAAATAAAACTCTTGACTTGACTTGACTTGACTTGGGTGTGATGATGGAGGTGAGAACACAGTATGCAGACAAGGTAGAAGGAACGGAGGCAGAGACCAAGGGTGATGCTTAGAGAAGGGATATTTACTAACTCACAACCAAACTACAAAACAAAAGCAAGGCACAGCCAGGCTGGCTCTGGGACAAACACGGACTGATAACGAAAAACAAAGAGCACCAAAACATTGCTAACATAACATACTGAGGAACAAACTCACTTCACAGGACAACAAACTCACTTGACAGGACATAGGCACACAGGCACGATACGGGAACAACGCAGGGACAATGACGCCACAACAATCCAAACAAACCACAAGCAATAAATACTGACACTAATTAACACTGATTAATAATGGAAAACAGCTGGGGGAAAAAGGCACTAGAACTAATACAATAATCAACAATCCCGGAACAAGGACTAGGCTACTACAAAACACAGAATCAGAATGCCAACACAGAGAACAACCTAAACAGACAACACTTGTAACATAGACACTAATTGCCACAACAGTAAGTTATTAATATGACCAAGCAGGATCAATGTTGACTGCATCATCTGCAGGTGACCGCTAGATGGCGACATGCCACCACTGTCCACTCTTTGTGTGGGGCATTGATTCTCCCAGACATGAGCTGGTGTGGGAGTGTAACAGTACCCCCTCCCCCTGAACGGGGGGCTTCCAGACCCCCGAGAACATCGTCCGGACACGGGCGAAGCAGGAGGCCGGGACCCCGGAAAAAACCCAGGGCGAGGACCCGGAGAACTGGGGCCGGGAGTCCGAGGAAAGAACCCAGGAGGGGCATAGCAGCCAGGGGGGTTGAAAACGGGTGCAGAGGCCCGGAGAGGGGGGGTGGGGATGGGAACAGAGGCCCGGAGACGGGGGTGGGGATGGGAACAGAGGCCCGGAGAGGGAGGCTGGACCCGGGGACAGAGTCCCGACAAGGGGGGGTGGGGATGGGGACAGAGGACTGGAGAGGGAGGCTGGACCCGGGAACAGAGGCCCGACGAGGGGGGGTGGGGATGGGGACAGAGGCCCGGAGAGGGAGGCTGGAGCCGGGGACAGAGGCCCGACAAGGAGGCGTGGGGACGGGAACAGAGGCCCGGAGAGGGGAGGCGGGGAGAGAAACAGGGGGTCGGTCAGGGAACCTGGAGCCAAAGGGTGAGGGTAAGGACCCCGGAGCAGGATTCCGGACGAGGGACCCTCCCGTCGCCGGACTAGGAACCGGATCGGGGGAGCCGGCACGGAGGTGCGATGGCGACGACCCCCGGAATAGGATCCAGCGCAGACCACGGCGAAGACCACAAGGAAGACCACGGCGAGGACCAGGGCGCCGATCACGGCGTAGGGCTGGACCAGACGGGGAGCTAGGATCAGTCGAGGAGCCAGGACCAGAAGAGGCGCCAAGACCAGTCGAGGAGGAGCCAGGATCAGACGAGAAGCCAGGACCAGTTGAGGAGCGGGGACCCGGCATAGCAGCCAGACCAGGTGTAGAGGCTGGGCAGAGGGTGGAGACTGGACCGGTCTCGCCGGCGAGACATGGCATAGGGGCTGGAGAAGGAACAGTAACAGCCGGAGCTGCCCTAGCAGGAACCAGGCTGGCAGTGAAGGTTTGGTTAGCTGCCTGTGCAGTGCTAGGTGCCGGTACTGTGCTATCCGCAAGGGCTACGCTAGCCGGGGCTACAGAAATAGCTACCGGAGCTACACTAGTGGCAAGAGCCAAACTAGCTGTTGGGCCAATGCTAGCTGTCTGGGTTGTGCTAGCAGCGGGAATATAATTTCTGCTAGCTGCATGAGCTATGCTAGCCGGAGGGAGTAGCTACCGAAGCTTCACTAGAAGCACAAGCCACACTAGCAATAGGGCCTATGCTAGCTCTCTGTGTTGTGCCACTCCTCTTAGACTTGCTAGCCTTGTGTGACTTGCTAGCCGCAAGTGCTACGCTGGCTAGGCTAGCTGCGCTAGCTATTGAGGCCTGGTTAGCTTCAGGAGCTAGGCTAACCGTGACGGTAATGCTAGCTGGGAAGACCTGGCTAACTGCAGGAGCTAGGCTAACGGTAGGGGTTAGGTTAGCCGTGGAAGCCTGGTTAGCTGCAGGAGCTAAGCTAGCAGACGGGGTTGTGCTAAGTGTGGATGCATGGCTAGCTGCAGGGGCTAAGCTAGCAGACGAGGCTCACCTAGCTGTCTCCATGAGAGCACAAACCTGGTCCGTCATAACCCTCATCTGAGGCGCCTGTGTAGGGCTCTGCTTCACTACGTCGTCGATCAACTTCAACCAGAAGACCCATTCAGCAGGAGAGTAGCTGGTCAGATCCCCGTCTATCATACTATGAATGATGGTCATAGTGTCTACCACCTTGTCTGCTGTGCTCTTGATTGGTGGCGTCATTCTGTAACGATTGGGGGTGATGATGGAGGTGAGAACACAGTATGCAGACAAGGAAGAAGGAACGGAGGCAGAGACCAAGGGTGATGCTTAGAGAAGGGATATTTACTAACTCACAACCAAACTACAAAACAAAAGCAAGGCACAGCCGGGCTGGCTCTGGGACAAACACGGACTGATAACGAAAAACAAAGAGCACCAAAACATTGCTAACATAACATACTGAGGAACAAACTCACTTGACAGGACAACAAACTCACTTGACAGGACATA
>NC_140177.1:75584970-75754970 GCF_963971535.1 Notolepis coatsorum | reverse complement strand
CTGATAATTCAATTGTTCACAGAGGAAAAAACAGGTACGATGAAAAGAACACATGTTTACCTATTCATGTTTATTTGTGCTGATGTTTCAGAAAGGTTGACCTTTTCTCCAGACATTGAGCTTCAGATGTATTGCTGCTCATATGTGGGGCTTATTTGGGGGGGGGTTCTGCTCTAGAGACGAGCAAAATGTTTTTCAATGTATGCTACTTTTTTCATCAAAACCACAAAAGCATTAACCGTAGTTGATGAGTCTACTAGCAGTTCTAGTCAATTGATGATGATGATTTTCCTAAAGGTTATACAAATTATGCAAATAGAAGGATGAAAGCAATATGAAATATTTTACCTCTATACCACATACATCTTAATACATATTAGACACAAATTCGATATCAGTACAAAGATGAAACCAACTATTTTAGTAATGAAGCCTTGAAATCTTTGTGTTCACACATTTGGATCTTGCAAAATCAAGGCAATGCACGTTAAAAGGTTGGAGCTACGGAATGGATGCGGTTGTGTAATTTTGTCCTGGTTGTGGAATGATGACAAAAAAAATGTCATGTCTAAAATGTAAAGGGCATGAGGTCTCCACTGAGGTTAATGCCAGGGTTAATGTAAGGGTTAAGGGTAGGGTAAGGTAAGGGTTCATGTTAGGGTTACGGTAAGGGTTAGGACTTTGCCCTCGTCTGTCGGCTCCGGGCTGCGTTTTCGCCGATCAACTAATTTGCCGCCTTTCGATCGTCACCACACTCAACCTATTGCGTGATTCCATTCTCGAGTTACAAGACGAAACATCCGGCGAGCATCATTTGACAAGCCGTTCGGACGAGTGACCACGTCCGATTGTGAACGGTCCTGAACTGACCAGTCACCGCTGATGGCGAAAATGATTGATCACCGTTTTGGATGGCCATTTTGGATAATCATGCCGAATCTTTAATGGTACACACATTACAAAAACCTTTGTAAAACATTCATTCTCCGTTAGGTTTTTATTAACTTTGGACCTGTAGCCTACTACATAAGGCTATGGAACCATTATGTTTTCCAACTCCTACCTCTCAGCTGGAACTTAAAAACCGGCATCTGGCAACAAGTAAAAAATAAATGTGAATACACAATATTTTTACTTCAGTGTGTTTAAACCTCTGTTATGCTATTTCATTAGCACACAAAGTGATTTTTCCTTATTATGTAAGAACCTTCAGACTCATGCATGTGCTATAAGTATAAAGTATAATAAATGGTTAATTACTTTGGGTATGCAATCGTCAAAATCTTTTAAAAACTAGCCACCTTTTTGCCCGCTCCTTAAGAGGTTAAGGTTAGGGTTAAGGTAAGGGTTAGGCTTATAAACACTGAGGTTAAGGTTAGGGTTGAGGTAAGGGTTAAGGTTAGGGTTGAGGTAAGGGTTAAGGTTGCTAACCCTAACTCCACCAATCATGGTGTGGGGGAAAAAAAGAGACGTGACAAATGAATTCCCTTTATTGTTGCATTGTGAAGCCTTGGCTTCGCCACGATGAGCATAGAATTCCCATCTAGCAAAATGGTACCTATAATGCAAGCGTTGGACAAGGCCGAAGCTTTGGTCTGGGTTATTATGTGTACAACATGCGAGCCTCCTAAAAGACTAAATTGAAAAAGAAAATGCCCTGTAGCAACCTATTGCTCCCTCATTTGACCATACAAGGTTTTGACCCCCAGGTCTGTCAGGCAATCCTGAAATAGAAAGGCGCTCGTGCTCTGCGCTTCGTCTCCCCTCCTCCGCCCACTGTGTGATACAGTCAGACAGACTAATCTAGCCCCGTGTGCCGTGCAGGTGAGGCGGTCTGACAGCATCACTGGGATGACGCTGTAAGGAGCTGCACTGCTGCTGCACACCTGACCCAGATCGCTCTCACATGCTGCCGAGGAGCCTGCATGTAACGTGCTACACTTCAGTGTGTACTCTGTAGCAGGAGTGTAACGTGCTACACTTCAGTGTGTACTCTGTAGCAGGAGTGTAACGTGCTACACTTCAGTGTGTACTCTGTAGCAGGAGTGTAACGTGCTACACTTCAGTGTGTACTCTGTAGCAGGAGTGTAACGTGCTACACTTCAGTGTGTACTCTGTAGCAGGAGTGTAACGTGCTACACTTCAGTGTGTACTCTGTAGCAGGAGTGTAACGTGCTACACTTCAGTGTGTACCACTGATGATAAACAGGGCTACCGTGGACAGGGTGAGCAGCTTTAAGTACCTGGGGGTCCACATCTCAGAGGATCTGACATGGTCAACACACATAGACACAGTCGTAAAAAAGGCGAAGCAGCGCCTCTACCACCTGAGACAGTTAAGGAAGTTCAGAGTATCGGGGAAGATACTCCAGTCCTTCTACTCAGGAGCTGTAGAGAGCATCTTGACCGGAAACATCACTGCCTGGTATGGAAACAGCACGGCACAGGACAAGAAGGCCCTATAGAGAGTGGTGCGCTCAGCCGAGCGTACCACGGGTATTGCACTACCTCCCCTGCAGGTTCTATACAACAAGAGGTGCAAATCCAGAGCCTGCAGAATAATGAAAGACCCCCACCACCCCAATAACAGCCTGTTCCAGCTGCTGAGGTCAGGCAGACGCCTGCAAACCCCAGCTACTAGGACAGAGAGGCTTCGGCTCAGCTTCTTCCCCCAGGCCATCAGAGCCTTGAACAATGAACACTGAGGGTCACAGAACACTGAACCCTACACACACAAGCACACATTAGCACACACACGACACACACGCTGTGCACGCTCGCACACTAGCAGCCACTTTAACATGAGAAAGCACTCACTCATGCTGCACACGCCCACACTTATGGCCACAAAAGAAAGGTCACTTTAAAAATAGTATAGTAACAGTGTATTGCACTACCAAGGGACCTAGCATGTCCTTCATGCTCTGTAAATAACTATGTACAGATACCGAGATGTCCCACCATGTTACCTGTTACCTGTTTATTGCACAATGTTGTTTTTTATTGGATTCTATGTTGTACCACTGTATTGCACATCGTTGCGGGCAAGACCACCCGCATTTCATTGTATACTTGTATGCCGTGACAAATAAAACTCTTGACTTGACTTGACTTGACTACTCTGTAGCAGGAGTGTAACGTGCTACACTTCAGTGTGTACTCTGTAGCAGGAGTGTAACGTGCTACACTTCAGTGTGTACTCTGTAGCAGGAGTGTAACGTGCTACACTTCAGTGTGTAATCTGTAGCAGGAGTGTAACGTGCTACACTTCAGTGTGTACTCTGTAGCAGGAGTAGTGGTGTAGAGGTGGTTATAGAGGTAAGTAGTGCAACACTTCAGTGTATACTCTGTAGCAGGAGTAGTGGTGTAGAGGTGGTTATAGAGGTAAGTAGTGCAACACTTCAGTGTATACTCTGTAGCAGGAGTAGTGGTGTAGAGGTGGTTATAGAGGTAAGTAGTGCAACACTTCAGTGTATACTCTGTAGCAGGAGTAGTGGTGTAGAGGTGGTTATAGAGGTAAGTATTGCAACACTTCAGTGTATACTCTGTAGCAGGAGTAGTGGTGTAGAGGTGGTTATAGAGGTAAGTAGTGCAACACTTCAGTGTATACTCTGTAGCAGGAGTAGTGGTGTAGAGGTGGTTATAGAGGTAAGTAGTGCAACACTTCAGTGTATACTCTGTAGCAGGAGTAGTGGTGTAGAGGTGGTTATAGAGGTAAGTAGTGCAACACTTCAGTGTATACTCTGTAGCAGGAGTAGTGGTGTAGAGGTGGTTATAGAGGTAAGTAGTGCAACACTTCAGTGTATACTCTGTAGCAGGAGTAGTGGTGTAGAGGTGGTTATAGAGGTAAGTAGTGCAACACTTCAGTGTATACTCTGTAGCAGGAGTAGTGGTGTAGAGGTGGTTATAGAGGTAAGTAGTGCAACACTTCAGTGTATACTCTGTAGCAGGAGTAGTGGTGTAGAGGTGGTTATAGAGGTAAGTACTGCAACCAGGGGGTGAGCATGCTATTGCCCCATCATAAGTCAATGGCTATGTGTTTACATATGCACACAGAACCCCCAGCTACTCAAGTAACTGGTTTTGGACAACAACACATGTCAATGTCATAACCATAACAAGATAATATTGATACCGAACATATACATGTATCATTTATATGGTCATCATAACCCAATTACAATAACCTGTGTAGGTTAGAATTCTGGCTAAAATACCTGGCTTACTCCAGTTATATCCCAGTCATATTGGAGTGGTGTTTGTGTGACTGTCTCCTTGTGCAGTTTTGTGTTGCAACTGGAAGCTACAAGCTACTACGGTTTAGGAGCCGAGAAAAACAAGCATCTCACGTTTTACATTTGAAAAAGCTGTGACTGAATCTGAATCTACAGTACTGTTGCCAGACCAGCTCATGGATCGTCACTTGTTTAGAGCTTAACCCTTTCACTACCACACTACCAAATGTGGTAGTGAAAGGGGTAACCTTCTGTAGTGTGGTAGTGAAAGGGTTAAAAGTCCCTCCGCCGCCCCACGCTATCTGGCTGATTCTTCTGTGCTACACACAATTTGTATGCAATTTTCAGTGATCAGATTAATGTGATCTGTTAGTATGCAAATACTGTATGTGAAAGATATTAGTATGAATACTAAAATGTATCAGATTGAGGTCCCTGCGACCCCTGGCTCCCCAGCAGTATCATGTGAGGCTGGTGAATGGGTTTTTAATGTAGCCTACATGCTGTTCATGTCAGGTGTGTCTTCTTGATACTTTGATCATATAGTGAAGCCTTGGCTTTAGTTGTCTCACTGATGTAGCAGCCAGCCATTACTGTTTCACTTTTTTGTTGAATTTTTCTTTTATTTTCAATTTTTTGACATGACATAAAACTAGACACACAAACATTAAAAGTAAAAATCCACAATAAATCATAGGACTATGATAGTCCAGTATTTAAATTAAAATAATTGTAGATTAAAGGATATACATATACATAATAATTACGATACACTACAATACATACAAATGCTCTTGCTAGCTCTTCTGCACCCTTCCTTTCTCAGAGACGAAGCCTCTCGATGTCTCCTTTTCATAAAAGAATTTGTGATATCTGTGGTGCACAAGTGGACTCTTTAAAGGAACTCCATGAGCCTTCAAAGCAGCTCTTAATTGTAGATAGAAATAATAAGTAGAGCAGGTGAGGTTAAATTTGTTATGTATATCTCGATAGCTACAAAAACCCTGTTTGTTGAAAATATCCCCTAATGTATGTATGCCCTTCTTTTCCCATTTGGTAAATCTGATTTGTTGTTTTCCAATAAGGAGTAAATTGTTATTAAATATGGGATAATGACTATGCCATTTATATTGGTTAGTAAATTTTTTCTGTGTAATAAGAGGGCCAAATTTCAAGTTGCATTGCTTAATAGATAAGTTGGTGTATACTATATCCTGTAGTCTATGTGGTGCCACTATATTCTCCTCCAATGGTCTCCAGGATACAGCTGTTTGAGAGTCAAACCAGGTGATCAGTGGTCTTAAAGAGAACGCCTTAAAATAGTAGTAGAAGTCTGGAAATGCTAAACCACCGTCGGCTTTATTTCTATGTGCTGTGGATCTTTTTATTCGTGGAGGTTTGTTGTTCCAAATAAATGTATATGCGACGGAGTGTAATTTTTTCCAGTAACCACCAGGGGGGGTGGTAACGGCAACATTGAACTGAAGAAGTTGATTCTTGGTAAGACATCCATCTTAACTATTGACGCTCGGGCCTGTACTGAGTTTTTTAGTTTTGACCATCTGTCGAAATCATTTGTGATTCTATCTAGGATTCCGGTATAATTATACTTCACTGTTTGGCATATAGTGGGGAATATTTCAACTCCAAGACATCTAAAGTGTTCTACCATTAGTATATTTTCTGGGAGGGAGGTAGCCTTCGCAGTGACATTAAGTGGAAGGAATGCCGATTTTGTCCAGTTTATCTTAAATCCAGATAGATTGCCAAAATCATCTATTAGTTTGAGCAGATGAGGCATTGAGGTGGTAGGGTTATTGGTTGACTGAGTGACTGTGCCGGTGAGGGGGAAGGAAGGAGAATGGGCTTTCCATAGGAAAGGGTGAGGTGCCAGAATATCTTACCAGTGCTACGTAACTACCACTGGTGATGTACTGAACATTTATTTGCTGAACATGATCTGTCTGGGCCCTTTCCGTCTGGCACTACTGCACACTACTGGAACGTGCCTAAATTGAGTATATCTGTAAAGCTGAGACTGAAATAGCTTGGTTTATAACCCGTGAACCGGGCACAGTTTAACATAGAAACAAGCACACATACATAGACACTATTCACATCCTCTGTATACTGTACCCTGTATACCCTATATACTCTGGCCGCTGACACAGGGCTCTGTCACTATACTCTGGCCGCTGACACATGGCTCTGTCACTATACTCTGGTTGCTGACACATGGCTCTGTCACTATACTCTGGCCGCTGACACAGGGCTCTGTCACTATACTCTGGCCGCTGACACAGGGCTCTGTCACTATACTCTGGCCGCTGACACAGGGCTCTGTCACTATACTCTGGTTGGTGACACAGGGCTCTGTCACTATACTCTGGTTGGTGACACAGGGCTCTGTCACTATACTCTGGTCGCTGACACAGGGCTCTGTCACTATACTCTGGTTGGTGACACAGGGCTCTGTCACTATACTCTGGCCACTGACACATGGCTCTGTCACTATACTCTGGTTGGTGACACAGGGCTCTGTCACTATACTCTGGTTGGTGACACAGGGCTCTGTCACTATACTCTGGCCACTGACATATGGCTCTGTCACTATACTCTGGTTGGTGACACAGGGCTCTGTCACTATACTCTGGTCGCTGACACAGGGCTCTGTCACTATACTCTGGTTGGTGACACAGGGCTCTGTCACTATACTCTGGCCACTGACATATGGCTCTGTCACTATACTCTGGTTGGTGACACAGGGCTCTGTCACTATACTCTGGCCGCTGACACAGGGCTCTGTCACTATACTCTGGTTGGTGACACAGGGCTCTGTCACTATACTCTGGCCGCTGACACAGGGCTCTGTCACTATACTCTGGTTGGTGACATATGGCTCTGTCACTATACTCTGGTCACTGACATATGGCTCTGTCACTATACTCTGGTCGCTGACATTATGGCTCTGTCACTATACTCTGGTTGGTGACATATGGCTCTGTCACTATACTCTGGTCACTGACATATGGCTCTGTCACTATACTCTGGTCGCTGACATTATGGCTCTGTCACAATACTCTGGTTGGTGACATATGGTTCTGTCACTATACTCTGGTTGCTGACATATGACTCTGTCACTATACTCTGGCCGCTGACACATGGCTCTGTCACTATACTCTGGTTGCTGACACAGGGCTCTGTCACTATACTCTGGCCGGTGACACATGGCTCTGTCACTATACTCTGGTTGGTGACACAGGGCTCTGTCACTATACTCTGGCCACTGACATATGGCTCTGTCACTATACTCTGGCCGCTGACACATGGCTCTGTCACTATACTCTGGCCACTGACACATGGCTCTGTCACTATACTCTGGCCACTGACACAGGGCTCTGTCACTATACTCTGGCCACTGACACAGGGCTCTGTCACTATACTCTGGTTGGTGACACATGGCTCTGTCACTATACTCTGGTTGGTGACATATGGCTCTGTCACTATACTCTGGTTGGTGACATATGGCTCTGTCACTATACTCTGGCCGCTGACACAGGGCTCTGTCACTATACTCTGGTCGCTGACACAGGGCTCTGTCACTATACTCTGGCCACTGACACATGGCTCTGTCACTATACTCTGGCCGCTGACACATGGCTCTGTCACTATACTCTGGCCACTGACACATGGCTCTGTCACTATACTCTGGCCACTGACACATGGCTCTGTCACTATACTCTGGCCACTGACACATGGCTCTGTCACTATACTCTGGCCGCTGACACATGGCTCTGTCACTATACTCTGGCCGCTGACACATGGCTCTGTCACTATACTCTGGCCACTGACACATGGCTCTGTCACTATACTCTGGTCACTGACACAGGGCTCTGTCACTATACTCTGGCCGCTGACACATGGCTCTGTCACTATACTCTGGTTGGTGACACAGGGCTCTGTCACTATACTCTGGTCGCTGACACAGGGCTCTGTCACTATACTCTGGTTGGTGACACAGGGCTCTGTCACTATACTCTGGCCGCTGACACATGGCTCTGTCACTATACTCTGGCCGCTGACACATGGCTCTGTCACTATACTCTGGCCACTGACACATGGCTCTGTCACTATACTCTGGCCACTGACACATGGCTCTGTCACTATACTCTGGCCGCTGACATATGGCTCTGTCACTATACTCTGGCCGCTGACACATGGCTCTGTCACTATACTCTGGTTGGTGACACATGGCTCTGTCACTATACTCTGGTTGGTGACACAGGGCTCTGTCACTATACTCTGGTTGCTGACATATGGCTCTGTCACTATACTCTGGTTGCTGACATATGGCTCTGTCACTATACTCTGGTCGGTGACATATGGCTCTGTCACTATACTCTGGCCGCTGACACAGGGCTCTGTCACTATACTCTGGTTGCTGACATATGGCTCTGTCACTATACTCTGGTTGCTGACATATGGCTCTGTCACTATACTCTGGTCGGTGACATATGGCTCTGTCACTATACTCTGGCCGCTGACACAGGGCTCTGTCACTATACTCTGGCCGCTGACACAGGGCTCTGTCACTATACTCTGGTCACTGACATATGGCTCTGTCACTATACTCTGGTTGCTGACATATGGCTCTGTCACTATACTCTGGTTGCTGACACAGGGCTCTGTCACTATACTCTGGTCACTGACATATGGCTCTGTCACTATACTCTGGTTGCTGACATATGGCTCTGCCACTATACTCTGGTTGCTGACACAGGGCTCTGTCACTATACTCTGGTCACTGACATATGGCTCTGTCACTATACTCTGGTTGCTGACATATGGCTCTGTCACTATACTCTGGTTGCTGACATATGGCTCTGTCACTATACTCTGGTTGCTGACACATGGCTCTGTCACTATACTCTGGTTGCTGACATATGGCTCTGTCACTATACTCTGGTTGGTGACACAGGGCTCTGTCACTATACTCTGGCCGCTGACACAGGGCTCTGTCACTATACTCTGGCCGCTGACACATGGCTCTGTCACTATACTCTGGCCACTGACACATGGCTCTGTCACTATACTCTGGTTGGTGACACATGGCTCTGTCACTATACTCTGGCCGCTGACACATGGCTCTGTCACTATACTCTGGCCGCTGACACATGGCTCTGTCACTATACTCTGGTTGCTGACATATGGCTCTGTCACTATACTCTGGTTGCTGACATATGGCTCTGTCACTATACTCTGGTTGCTGACATATGGCTCTGTCACTATACTCTGGTTGCTGACATATGGCTCTGTCACTATACTCTGGTTGCTGACACAGGGCTCTGTCACTATACTCTGGCCGCTGACACAGGGCTCTGTCACTATACTCTGGCCACTGACACAGGGCTCTGTCACTATACTCTGGCCGCTGACACATGGCTCTGTCACTATACTCTGGCCGCTGACACATGGCTCTGTCACTATACTCTGGCCACTGACACAGGGCTCTGTCACTATACTCTGGCCGCTGACACATGGCTCTGTCACTATACTCTGGCCACTGACACAGGGCTCTGTCACTATACTCTGGCCGCTGACACAGGGCTCTGTCACTATTCTCTGGCCGCTGACACATGGCTCTGTCACTATACTCTGGTCACTGACATATGGCTCTGTCACTATACTCTGGCCGCTGACACAGGGCTCTGGCACTATACTCTGGCCACTGGCCTATAATAATTTTTTCAAAGTGCAAATCTAGTTGTGTATTCCTGTACTGAACAGTAGGCTCCAGAGTCTGTCTGCCCCGAGGGACCTTAAAGGATAACTTTGATATTTTGGAACTTATAAACGGTTTAATTGCATTGATCAGTCCAGTATTGAACTAGCTACACCTTCCTGCAGGTTCTCACTGCGATACTATAGCAGGCAATAGGCAATCGTAAAAATCGTAAAAAACACATGTATCGTTGTTTTTGCAAAGGATTTAAGATGGCCCATTATCTGCAATTGTAGCCCAGTGAGAGCCTGCAGGATAAGTAGCTCAATACAGAACAGAGAGGATGGTCTCTATGTGTCAGGTACATGGTAGACAGACCATGAATAGGGTACGTCTAAGGTCCAAAATAGCTAAGGCACCTGTTTTAAATCTCACTATCCCTTCATTAGCCAGCTTGGCATAGCGCTCTACAGCCAGGGACCACTGAGTCACATCTACAGAACCATCAGATGGCAGTCTGTAGACGAGAGAGCCTGCAGTTTCCACAGTGGGGGACAGGAACTCACACTGCACTGTAGTCTGTAGACGAGAGAGCCGGCAGTTTCCACAGTGGGGGACAGGAACTCACACTGCACTGTAGTCTGTAGACGAGAGAGCCTGCAGTTTCCACAGTGGGGGGACAGGAACTCACACTGCACTGTAGTCTGTAGACGAGAGAGCCTGCAGTTTCCACAGTGGGGGACAGGAACTCACACTGCACTGTAGTCTGTAGACGAGAGAGCCTGCAGTTTCCACAGTGGGGGACAGGAACTCACACTGCGCTGTAGTCTGTAGACGAGAGAGCCTGCAGTTTCCACAGTGGGGGACAGGAACTCACACTGCACTGTAGTCTGTAGACGAGAGAGCCTGCAGTTTCCACAGTGGGGGACAGGAACTCACACTGCACTGTAGTCTGTAGACGAGAGAGCCTGCAGTTTCCACAGTGGGGGGACAGGAACTCACACTGCACTGTAGTCTGTAGACGAGAGAGCCTGCAGTTTCCACAGTGGGGGACAGGAACTCACACTGCACTGTAGTCTGTAGACGAGAGAGCCTGCAGTTTCCACAGTGGGGGACAGGAACTCACACTGCGCTGTAGTCTGTAGACGAGAGAGCCTGCAGTTTCCACAGTGGGGGACAGGAACTCACACTGCACTGTAGTCTGTAGACGAGAGAGCCTGCAGTTTCCACAGTGGGGGGACAGGAACTCACACTGCACTGTAATCTGTAGACGAGAGAGCCTGCAGTTTCCACAGTGGGGACAGGAACTCACACTGCGCTGTAGTCTGTAGACGAGAGAGCCTGCAGTTTCCACAGTGGGGGACAGGAACTCACACTGCGCTGTAGTCTGTAGACGAGAGAGCCTGCAGTTTCCACAGTGGGGACAGGAACTCACACTGCACTGTAGAGCGTGTTGATGTGTGAAACACCATCCATCCTCTTCCACACATGATGAACGTGGCTCGACACAGTATGTAGGGCACACGGGCCAACTCTCCACCAATCACTTGTAGACTGTGTGAAGGTGACAGTGTGTGTGTGTGTGTGTGTGTGTGTGTGTGTGTGTGTGTGTGTGTGTGTGTGTGTGTGTGTGTGTGTGTGTGTGTGTGTGTGTGTGTGTGTGTGTGTGTGTGTGTGTATGTGTGTGTGTGTGTGTGTGTGTGTGTGTGTGTGTGTGTGTGTGTGTGTGTGTGTGTGTGTGTGTGTGTGTGTGTGTGTGTGTGTGTGTGTCTCCACTGATGACAGACTCCCATTCCACCTGAGTGGGCCTGTCTCTACAGACAGAGAGAGGAGGGTGACCTGCACACCCAATAGATGAAAACACACAGACACACAGACACAGACACACACACACACACACACACACACACACACACACACACACACACACACACACACACACACACACACACACACACACACACACACACACACACACACACACACACACACACACACACACACACACACACACACACACACACACACACACACACACACACACACAAGCGCACACACACACACACACACACACACACACACACACACACCACACACACACACAGACACACACACACACACACACACACACACACACACACACACACACACACAGACACACACACACCTGTGTATACAGTACATGGGCATCACATACATGATGCACACGAACATGCATGTATACATGTACACAAAAAGGCACACATGCATGCAGAAGCAAGCATGCACACACACACGCACACACTGTCACCTTCACACACACACACACACACACACACACACACACACACACACACACACACACATATATATATATATATATATATATATATATATATATATAAACAAACAAACAAACAAACAAACAAACAAACAAACAAATGGGTACACAAACACATGCACAAATACACTGTCCCATTCTCTCTCTCTCACACACACACACACACACACACACACACACACACACACACACACACACACACACACACACACACACACACACACACACACACACACACACACACACACACACACACACACACACACACACACACACACACAAACACGTGCACACACACACACAGCTGCAATCACACTTACACAAACAAGTAGGCTACACACACATATGCAGACACAATGCAGACCTTTTCACGCTATATGGACAGCCTATTAGTGGGACAAAAGCACATGTTTCCCTATTCATTTGAAATAGATCAGTGGATTTGCACAAATCCAACCCAATTTAGACATTTCGAACAAAGCTCTCCTTTCTCTCTCTCCTTTCCCCTCTCCCTTTCTCTCTCTCCTTTCTCTCTCCTTTCCCCTCTCCCTCACTCTCTCTGTCTCTGTCACACACACATTTGCACGCTCTTTGAGGAAACAGAGGTTCTCATCCAAAAACCCAAGCTGTGAGAAAAAGGGGATTGGGGCAGAGACGGATGGACAGAATTAGTGGGAGGAAAGAACGAGAGTCAGAGACAGAGCGAAAGACAGAGAAGGAGAGAGAGAGAGAGAGAGAGAGAGAGAGAGAGAGAGAGAGAGAGAGAGAGAGAGAGAGAGAGAGAGAGAGAGAGAAAGAGAGAGAGAGTGGTGAGGTGCATGGGTGAAGGGTCCCCTGAAGAAGCTTAAGGCTTCTCTGTTTTAAAACACTTTGATCTCTCTCTGAAGCTGCACACCCAAGGGTTAACGCTGTTGCTTTATTAAGGACCGTCACCACCCCCACCATCACCCTCACCTCTCTCCCTCTCTTTCTCTCTTTCGAGTGTCGACACCTTTTTTTTTCCCATTCTTATTTTGAAGCTCAAATTAGCAATTCAAATGAGGCTATTTGGATAGGCTCGCCCGGCTTCCTCCTCTCCGCTTTCCAGGCAGTTTGACAATATTTTTGTTAAGCCCCATTTCCCCCCAACGCCACAGGAGCAACGGGGAGGGAGTCGGTGAGAGGATATGGGTGAGATCGTGTGAGGGATGAGGGAGAGAGAGAGAGGGGGCGCGGCACACACACAGTGATGTGTGAATGTTGGTGAGAAGAGGAAGGTCAAACAGAGTGACCGCTGCTATTGGGCAAAGCTGCTCCCAGTGAGCTAACAGGAGGCTGGGATGCCACTGATGATCATTGAATGGTTTAGAAGGAAAAGGGTTTAAATTCCTTAAGGGAATACATTGCCACCACCAACGCCTTTTAGATCCTGCCGGTCATCCTTACAGGCTTTGACCACATTCTATGAATTGTCTCTTACAGGAACGTGTTTTCCGTCATGTTTTTATTGTGTTCATGTGCTCATGTTCATGCCCATGTTATTTTCATGGTATCACATGTGAAAATCAGTGGTGGCAAGTAGCTAGTATTTTTAGTGCTGTACTTAATCTCGAGCTACTTGTACTTAACGTGAGTATTTTGATTTTAGGGAACTTTATACTTTTACTCCACTTTACATTTCAAAGGAAATATTTTTACTCCAAAAAACGTTTTACTCCACTACATTTATCTGATTACTAGTTACTTTGAATGTGCATATAAAACATGGCAAACATGGGCGGCTACGTGGCGTAGTGGGCAAGGCGCTCGCCACGAACGCGGAGACGCTGGGCTCGCCTGTTCGAGCCCAGCGCTCCACATTGCTTTCAGTTTGGCTGGTCGTTCATACTAATACACATTGGCCGTATTAGGGGGTGGGAAACTGATGGGTGGGGATCGGGCGTTGTGGACAGCGACTCCTACAGGTCGGTTGGTGCGCCTGCGCAGTAGAATCAGGAAGTGTCGGGGGCAGCGTGAGCCTCCCACGCGTTACTCCCCGCCACTGAGAGATCGAGCTGCGCAGGTGAAAAGATGCGACTGCTGTTACCTCAAGTACCGGAGGGGACTTGTGCTATGTATGACTTAGTCCACATTGCAGCCGGCTTGTGGGAGGCAAGAAATAGCGTTCGTGACAGGGGAGGGTTGAATTGGATGATACGAAATTGGGATGGGAGAAAATATAGAAATGGGAGAAAAAGTGGATAAAAAAAATAAATAAAACATGGCAAACATGTATGAAGATTATATACTTACACATTTGAAGCCTGTCACCTTCAAGAGAACACAACCAGAGCAGCATAATTGGACCACATACCACTTTAATATAACCTTTATTAAGAGCAGCATAACTGGACCACATACCACTTTAACATAACCTTTATTCAAAGCAGCATAACTGGACCACATACCACTTTAACATAACCTTTATTCAAAGCAGCATAACTGGACCACATACCACTTTAACATAACCTATAGAGGTCAATGGATCGAGGGTTGAATGCTCCCAAGCACTGGAATACACCAACATCATGTAGAATGCATACTTTTACTTTAGATACTTCAAACCTTTATTTATTCTCGAAAAGGACAATTGAGGTCACCCTCATTTTCAATGTTGTGCTCGAAGGCATGTGAACCCCCCCCCCCCCCCCCCCCCCCCAGAACAGCCAGTCCCTCAAACACCCCACACATCACTCCCCACCACATCCCCATCCTGTTAGGGTTAGGTGTCTTTTCTAGAACCCAGGAGCGGAACACAGGCACAGGAGAATAGAGCGGTTTAGAATATTTAATGAGAGTATGGGAAGCAAGGTCCAAGGTGGTAAGAGGAGCTCAGAGACAAGGGTCAAGGAGTGGAGGAGCGACAGACTGGGTGGGTGTGTGTGTGAGATCCATGATGGTTCAGGCTGGTGAGGGTCCGTGGTTGAGGTGTGGTCCGGAGAGGTGAGATCCTGGACATCAGAGAACAAGAGTTAGTATGGAGCAAAAAGTCACTTGGCACAAGAAGACATGATTCCATGAACGCTGAGGTCTGAATAGAGTCCTATACCACGGGAGGTGAAAATAAAACTCGGACAAGGAGTGACATGAGTGGTATCCTGGCTCCTTGATGATGTGAGGGTTCTCAGGTGTGGAGGCCGTGCCCAGGTAGACAGTGGTTGTGAGGTGGGGACAGAAAGGACCATGTATGGGCCTGGGAACCTACTGACACACACAGGGGAGAGAAAAGCCCTGGCTGTGGCTGTAACACATCCAAGATACACCCCCTGATAAAGAATGTCATGACCGAAGGAAAACACAAACAGCTCGCGCGCCATTCACACCGCAATGCATGGCGATGGGAATGCCACCCCCTGTGAGGAGGGGGTTCTTGCGGAGCCCAATAGCAAAACACAGGAGGAGAGAGAATGGAGCGGTTTAGGGGGTTTTAATATTCTTCCCAAGCAGACAGAAATATACACAGTAAATGTATGACAGGCAGGTCTGAATATCTCTTGGTTTTGGACAGGTGCACTCCTAGTGCAATACGGGTGATTGTCGACACCGGCTGTGTCAGGGGCGAGAGCAGGAACTCCGTAGAGGCGAGCGTAGACACCGGCTGTGTCGAGGGTGAGAGCGGGAACTCCGTAGAGGAGAGTGTGGACACCGGCTGTGTCGAGGGTGAGAGCAGGAACTCTGTTTGACAGCTCCAGGGGGTTTCAGACGGCTCGCTGGAACTGTGGTCCTTGGGCACAAGAGAAGGCAGATTAGAAACACGGAATACAAGGAGAGGGTGCCTAGTAGGTCTTCAGACTGAAGGGTCGTACCTAGATAGGCAGTTTAACACTGCAACGCCGGATGACAGGATCTGCCAGGTGATATAGGACCCGCTTGATGAGGGAATCCCTTGCAGCTGATCCTCATCTGGCAGCGCGGGAACACTCCAGCAGGAAGCCCATGTATGGGCACGGGCCCCGATCGTGACAGGACCCCCCCCTCGACGGGCGCCTCCTGGCGGCCCTCCAGGCTTGTCTGGGTAACATAGATGGAAGTCCCGGATGAGGTCAGGGTCTAGGATCATCCCGCGGGAGACCCAGCTGCGCTCCTCCGGGCCGTAGCCCTCCCAGTCCACGAGGTACTGATGCCCACGGCTGTGAGGACGCACGTCCAGCAGCTGTCGGACGATATAGGCCGGGTGGTCATCGATGACCAGCGGAGGGGGAGGCTCTGGAGCTGGAGGAGACAGGGGGCTGGAGACCACCGGCTTCAGCTGTGAGACATGGAAGGAGGGTTGAATGCGCATGATGGAGGGGAGCTGGAGTTTAACGACCGAGGGGTTAATAATGGACAAGATCTTGTAGGGACAAGACTTGAGTGGCAGGTCTCGGGACGAGAGCCAAACCATCTGACCTGGTTGGTAGTCGGGAGCCGGGGTCCGGTGGCGGTCGGCGAAGCGACGGTTCTGCTCAGCGGAGCGGAGCAGCGCGGCCCTCGTGTCCTCCCATATCCTCCTGCAGCGGCGAAGGTGGTCCTGCACCGACGGAACGGCGATCTCCTCCTCCTGTGCAGGGAACAGCGGGGGTTGGTAGCCCAGAGAGGACTCGAAGGGAGACTGACCTGTGGCCGCGGAGGACAGTGAGTTGTGGGCGTACTTAATCCACGGCAGAAACGTACTCCAGCCGGAGGGGTCCCGGGTCGTTACGTAGCGGAGGGCGGACCCCAGGTCTTGGTTGGCCCGCTCTGACTGACCGTTGGTCTGCGGGTGGTACCCGGAAGAGAGACTGACCGTGGCCCCCAGGGCCCGACAGAAGGCCTTCCACACTTGAGAGATGAACTGCGGGCCCCTGTCGGAGACGATGTCCACCGCGATCCCATGGAGACGGAAGACGTGGAGCACCATCAAGTCCGCGGTTTCTGAAGCAGAGGGGAGTTTGGGGAGAGCAACAAAGTGCACAGCCTTCGAGAAACGGTCCACGATAGTGAGAATGACTGTATTACCGTGCGAGGGAGGCAGACCGGTGACGAAGTCCAGGGCGACGTGCAACCAGGGCCGACCGGGAACAGGGAGCGGACGGAGGAGCCCGGCGGGTGGTTGGTGGGAAGCCTTCCCACGAGCACAGACGGTGCACGCAAGGACGAAGTCGCGGGTGTCCTCCCTCATGGATACCCACCAGAAGTGCCGCTTCAGCAGGGACAGGGTACGGTTGATCCCAGGATGACAGGCGTGGACCCACTGGAGCACCTGGGAGCGGACAAGGTCGGGGACAAAAAGCCGGTTAGGTGGACCGTTACCTGGATCAGGCTGGACGCGCTGTGCCTCCCGGACGACGGACTGGATCTCCCAGGTGGCGGCGGCCACCAGGCAGGAGGAGGGGAGGATAGTGTCCGGGTGCGCGGAACCCTCTTCAGGGACAAACTGCCTGGAGAGGGCGTCGGGCTTGGTATTTTTGGAACCAGGCCTGTAGGTCAGGGTGAAATTGAACCTGGCGAAGAATAGTGCCCAGCGTGCCTGGCGGGAGTTCAGGCGCTTGGCCGTCTGGACGTAGGCGAGGTTCTTGTGGTCAGTCCAGACCAGGAAAGGAGTCTCTGATCCCTCCAGCCAGTGCCTCCATTCCTCCAGAGCCAGTTTGACTGCCAGGAGCTCCAGATTCCCGATATCGTAATTGACCTCCGCTTGGGTCAGGCGGCGAGAGAAGAAGGCGCAGGGATGCAGTCTCTGGTCGAGAGCGGAGCGTTGGGAGAGGACTGCCCCTACTCCGGTACTTGAGGCGTCCACCTCCACCACGAACTGGTGGGACGTGTCCGGCTGGACGAGGATGGGCGCGGAGGTGAAGCGCCGGCGCAGCTCGGCGAAGGCGGAGTCCACTCTGTCTGACCAGACGAAGGGCACGGAAGGTGAGGTGAGTTGGGTGAGGGGTGCAGTGTTACGACCCTGGCTCATGGGTACGCAACCTATGTGTAATCAACACCAAAACCCTGTGCTCTAACTCAAAAATGCTACTAAACCAAGGAACTACTAATATAACTATAAGCTAACGGACAAGGACTGTAAGAACCTGACAGCTCTTTCACTAGGCACAGACCGTGCATGTGTGTTTCTGGGTCTGCCTTTGAAGCTCCCCAGCAGGTAACCAATCAGCACTAATTGGCTAATTGGCAGCCCTCACCTGCCTGCCCTGGTGACACAGGAGTGACCAGGCCTCTAGTACATAACACCTCCCCCACCAAACTGGTTGCCCAAGAGGCAACCACTACACAACAACCCATAAACAAAACAAAAACAACTGTGACCCCTTAGTTGTCAGGGCCTCTACCACAACAGCGATAACGGGTACCACAAACACCGGTACTACGATCGTGAGAGGGCGTCTGCTAGCACGTTGTCCCTCCCACGAATGTGGCGAATATCCAAGTTATACGCCTGGAGGAACAAACTCCATCGCATCAAACGATGATTCGAATTCACCATGCTGCGAAGAAAAACCAAAGGGTTATGGTCTGTATACACAACAAGGGGTAAACTGGAGGATCCCACGTAAACATCAAAATGGTTCAAGGCAAGAACCAAAGCGAGCGCCTCCTTCTCTATAGTAGAGTAGTGCAGTTGATGCCTGTCAAACTTTTTAGAAAAGTAGCACACTGGGTGCTCCACCTCTAATGCATCCTCTTGCAGGAGGACGGCTCCAGCACCGAGGTCACTAGCATCCACTGCCAACTTGAATGGCAGTTGAAAATCGGGAGCTGACAGAACGGGAGCGCTAATCAGAATACCCTTGATGCTCTCAAAAGACTTTTGACAAGTCTCAGTCCACACGAAAGGTACCTTAGGACTGAGCAGATTGGTCAAAGGGGCAACAACAGAAGCAAAGTTCCTACAGAAACTCCTATAGTACCCTGCCATACCTAGGAAGCGCTTTAACTCCCGCCTGGTGATGGGAGCAGGGAAGCCCACTATAGCCTCCACCTTAGCTGTAATGGGGCACACATGCCCATGTCCAACCACCTTACCCAGGTAGGTAACCGTGGCCTGTCCAAATTCACATTTCGCAAGGTTAACTGTCAAGTTAGCATCACCCAACCGCTTGAACACTTCGGCCAGATGCTCCACATGTTGTGACCAAGAGGAACTGTGGATAACCAGGTCATCCAGATATGCCTCACAGAACGCTACCCCGCCCAGGACCTTGTTCACTAGCCGCTGAAACGTCGCTGGGGCATTTCGCATGCCAAAGGCCATCACTGTATACTGGCAGAAACTCTCTGGTGTGACGAAAGCGGATATCTCACGTGCTCGCGGAGTAAGCGGAACCTGCCAGTATCCCTTTAGCAAATCCAATTTACTTACAAAGGCTGCTGAACCCACCCGATCGATACAGTCGTCCATCCGAGGCAGAGGGTACGAGTCCGGCTTGGTTACTGCATTAACTTTACGGAAATCAGTACAGAACCGATGAGTGCAGTCTGGCTTATCAACAAGCAGGCAGGGGGAGCTCCACGCACTAGAACTGGGCTCCGCAATGCCATGTCTCACCATATAGTCTACTTCCTTACTCAAGATCCTTCGTTTTTCCGGATTCACCCTATAGGCATGTTGCTTAATTGGCCCTGCACTACCAACATCAATGTCATGCTCGAGTACATTAGTACGACTAGGGACATCAGAAAACAAACGTGTATGCTGTCTAAGTAGGCGCACCACATCCGTACGCTCAAGAAGTGGTAAGTACGACAGGTGTGAGCCCAAGTCACCTAGTATCTGGGTGTTTGGCAACCGGCCCTGAGAAATCTCCTTCGACACAGAACAGTCGGCTACAATAGGAGATGCAGAAACGGTTAGAACAGCCACAGGCTTGACCCCTGACTGGTCAATCTGAGCCCTATCATTGTACGCCTTCAACATATTGACGTGACATAATCTACTCTTGCGCCTGCGGTCGGGAGTTTTAATCAAGTAGTCGACCTCACCAACTTTGCGCTCAATGGAGTATGGCCCACTGTATTTAGCCTGTAATGCAGACCCAAGAATAGGCGAGAGAACCAACACCTTGTCTCCCGGTGAGAACACCCTATGTCGGGCCCGCCTATCATACCACACCTTCATTTTTCCTTGGGCTACCTTTAGGTTCTCTTTCGCTAGTTCACATGCTCTACTAAGCTTAAGCCTGAAGTCACACACATAGTCCAACAAATTAGTAGAGGAAGGAGTCTGGTCAGCCAACCACTTTTCCTTCAGCAGTTTCAAAGGACCCCTCACTGTGTGGCCGAACACCAGCTCAGCCGGGCTGAATCCAAGAGACTCCTGGGTTACCTCCCTAGCAGCAAACAGAAGCAAAGGAATTCCATCATCCCAGTCTTTGTCGAACTCCGTACAATATGCCCGCAGCATTGTTTTGATAGTCTGGTGAAATCTCTCCAGCGCCCCCTGGGACTCTGGATGATAGGCAGAGGAAGGGCAATGCTGGATAGACAACTGCTGGAGGACCTGAGCAAAGAGACGGGACATGAAGTTAGACCCTTGATCTGATTGAATGACCTTTGGTAGACCAAAAGTCGAAAAAAACCTAACCAGAGCTTTGGATATAGCTGGGGCTGTGATCTTGCGTAAAGGAATGGCTTCAGGAAAACGGGTCGCTGCACACATAATAGTCAAAAGGTACTGGTTCCCTGTCTTAGTTCGAGGGAGGGGACCAACACAGTCAATGAGGATCCGCTCAAAATGTTCCCCAACGGCAGGGATAGGCTGCAGAGGAGCCTGAGGGATCTTCTGGTTTGGTTTACCAACCACCTGACACACATGGCACGAGCGACAATATTGTGCCACATCTGACTTCAAACCAGGCCAACAAAAATGTCTCAGCACACGGTCATAAGTCTTCCTGACCCCCATGTGACCAGCAAGATCATGATCATGTGCTAGATGCAGTATATCAGGACGATACACGGCTGGAACAACAATCTGAAACACACTGCCCCAGTCATCCAGACTGGACAGGTTAGGTGGTGTCCACTTTCTCATGAGCACGTCATTGCTAACAAAGTATCCTTGAGACGTATCTACCATTTCATCCTCTAAAACCGCCTCTTCAAAGAGGGACGACAAGGAGACATCCTTGTTTTGCTCTAGTACCAACTGCTCATGAGACGGAATCACCTTACCAAACCCCTCATCAGGGCCACTTTTCAACTCAACAAAGAACGTGTCACTAAGTGTCATATCACCATCTAAGTTAACAACCTCATGGGTGTCACATTTGACCTTTGACATTGCGCGCGTTACCGCACACACAGGAAACACTCCTGGATGCTTCTGTGCGAGCTCATCAGGAACCTCAGAAACTACAGGGACGGGAATTACAACTGGAGTAGCCAGCACTTTGCCACCGGCCAAATCGTTCCCTAGAATGAAGGACACCCCCTTTATGGGAATGTGAGAACACACTCCTACGACAACATTGCCTGATACTAAGGGAGAGTTTAGCGAGACCTCATGCAAAGGAGTATTCACAAAGCCTCCTCCAAAGCCCTGAACAATGGCACCGGAATGCAATGAAGAATCTTCCGAAAATGGCAAAATCCCATCCAGAATGAGAGACTGGAAAGCTCCTGTATCTCTCCATATTGTAATAGCCTGCCTTGATCCTAATTCACCAACCAGTGAAACAAATCCATCCATCCTAAATGTTGAGGAGCCCTCTAGCTCCCTGTCTGCACCTTTGATACTTCGCACCCCACCCTCTAATGTCGGCATAGGTGTCCTGTCTATGATTTCTACCAGAGCCACCGTTTAAAACATTTTCTGCTTAAGCACAGGGCATCCAGCAACGATATGACCAGGCTCCTTACAGTAAAAACAGATAACCCCCTCTGGGAATGCACTAGCAGAGCCACCTTGCCTAGGAGTCGAAGTAAACCGACCAGCAGACACGGGTGCCGGGAACCGGCTCCCCTGAGAAGGACGCCTACTACCCCTGGACTCCACACGGCCCTCCTCTACAAAGACAGATTTGTGTGTTAACACAAACTCATCAGCCAAGACAGCAGCGTCGGCTATCTTCGATACCTTATGCTCATTTAGATGTGTGGAAACGTTATCAGGAACACACCTCTTAAATTCCTCTAGGAGAACCAACTGACTGAGCTGCTCCCTTGACTCTGCTTTTTGCGAGGTGCACCACCGGTCAAACAGGTTCTCCTTCTCTTTTCCAAATTCAACATAAGACTGCCCCTCCTGCCTACGATAACCTCTAAAACGCTGACGATAGGCCTCGGGGACCAACTCATAAGCCCTCAATATGGAAGCTTTAACCAGCTCATAATCAGCGCTTTGTTCAAGGGACAGAGCAGTGTAGGCTTCTTGTGCCCTACCAACCAAAACACATTGCAGCAGCAGTGTCCAGGCGGTATCAGGCCACTTCAATGTGGTTGCCACCCGTTCAAAAAGGGGAAAATATCTTTCCACGTCTTTCTCAAAGAATGGTGGCACCATCCTAATATTCCTGCCCACATCAAACCCGGAACGTGACTCTGGATGCAGAGAACCCGCCTGCAAGGCAGCATGCTTAAATGCAAACTCCTTCATTGCACGATCGTGCTCTCTCTCCTCTCTCCTCTCCTCTTGTTGTAGCTGTTTTTCCTTAAGCTCCCGCTCTCTCTCATCTCTCCTCTCCTCTTGTTGTAGCTGTTTTTCCTTAAACTCACGCTCTTGTTGTAGCTGCTTTTCCCTAAATGCCAACTCCCTAGGCCCCCAATCGATGGCAACACCTTCCGCCATGCCAGAGAGTTGTGGAGACACCTCAGACAAAAGAAGCTCATCCACCGTTGCCACAATCACCTGCTCCTCAATGAGTATAGCCCTCAAAGTCCCCAAGGCAGTCGTTTTTAACCGCTTCTCACTTGCAGTAAGCTCCACATTGTAGTGCACAGCAAGCTTCAGAAGCTGCTCTTTGGAAAACCTTCCCAACATCTCGTCAGAGGGGTTCTCAACAAAATCCTTAATGGTAGCCATCGTTACTGTACCAGTCACCACAAGCTACTCACTTTACCCTACAGTCACTAAGAACCACTAACAAACCACGAAGAACCACCAAAGAACCACTGAAAAACCACTAAAGAACCACTGAAGAACCACGAAGAACCACTGAAGAACCATGAAGAATGCTAATGCCAATAATAACAACCATAAAGGGACGCGGTGGAAATGTGAGCTCTACGGAGCGCACCTTTCCAGGTTGCACAAACAAACAAAAAAAATAAAAAAAAACACACCCACCCTAAATAGACGTGTCATACACGCAGGGTGTTAGGTGCTACCAGGTATGCTCACCAAACACTTAAACAAACAAAATAAATCCAACAAAATATTCCAAACAGGTGCGCCTTCTAACCTGATGTGACCACATATGCTTCTACGTCTAAACTGCAGAAAACCCCGGCCTACCACATGTCTACCCTAAGAAACACTAAATCAAGCCTTACCACACTACCTGTGTTTCCTGGCCGCCCTAACCTACCTACCCTTAAACTAATGCCCTGTAGACCTAACTTTCTTCAACCACACCTGCTACCAGTCAAAGATCATATACAATCATTTCATTGACCGCCCCAGGAGTACGCGGTGCACCGGACGCTAACCAACAACCAGAAAATAATATCCCTATCTACATGTGGTGCCTACTAAACTATATATTTTAACAGCATAAGTAGTCACATCAAATTACAAACAAATACGGCATACTCACCTGTTTGATGAAAATGGCTCAGCCCCCACGTTACAGCATGTGTAACGAACACCACCCAAACCATAATATGATGACACCCCGTGCAACACAAAAGAAAATCACCAAACAAAGTGCTAGGGGTAAAAGATCCCGGACGAGCGCCCAATTGTTACGACCCTGGCTCATGGGTACGCAACCTATGTGTAATCAACACCAAAACCCTGTGCTCTAACTAAAAAATGCTACTAAACCAAGGAACTACTAATATAACTATAAGCTAATGTACTGGTAACCCAACGGACAAGGACTGTAAGAACCTGACAGCTCTTTCACTAGGCACAGACCGTGCATGTGTGTTTCTGGGTCTGCCTTTGAAGCTCCCCAGCAGGTAACCAATCAGCACTAATTGGCTAATTGGCAGCCCTCACCTGCCTGCCCTGGTGACACAGGAGTGACCAGGCCTCTAGTACATAACATGCAGCGACCCGGCTGTAGTCCCTGACGAAACGCCGGTAGAAGTTAGTGTGGTATAATATGTCCTCATGTAAATACACCCCCCCCCCTCTCTGTGGAATAAGACATTCCTCTCCCCAAACCTGTACCCCCCCCCCCCCAATTGACCTATCAAATGGGACCACACACCCCCCTTGTTGAACTATAAAGGGCTCCTCCCGACCACAATCGAGGTCTTCTTACCTGGGTCATTTCAGCTGATCACCTGGGGGAAGCCCTCAGCCATTCTCTCTATGTAATTCTATCTGTTTGGTTAATAAACCCTTGTTATTATCCAAGCCTCGGTTGACTGAGAACATTCTTCATCAGGATATCTACAAATATCCCACAATTGGCGTCTACGAACTTGTGACGGACTCTTGCGTCCTACCGGCGTGCTGTATTGTTTCAGCTATACAGAGAAAAGTGAGTATAATAGGATGGTCGACCAAAAATGTATGGCAAGGAATTAAAACCTTCCCGCTTTTCTCTGTGCCAGGTGAACATTACAGAATGTTGTCAAATATTGAGATCATGGCTGAGTAAGAATAATGTGCATTAATATATCTGATCTGTATTGAGAATCGTACCGGGGAAACGCGTGTACCTGGGTCCTTATCTGGACAGATGTTCTGAGAGGATGGGTTGTTAGTGCTATTCCCGGATTTGAGCTGTTGCCAAACCGAAAGTTAGGGCACAAAATAAGGTTGTTGGTTTGCTAACCCAAGTCTAGCTGATGCAGGCTAAAATATAGGCAACAAGGCAAGAAACGTGGGCTTATTATGATGTGATATCCTTGGAAAACGCTACTCTATTGGAACCTATTAATTACCAGAGTAGCGTCATAATATTCATTGTTTCAACCTCAAACTAAGCCCACAATCTCTTCCATTCCTGAAAACGATGTATTTGGATTGAATTAACCAATTGATTAATACAGATAGCGGGAAGATGACCGGCGATGCCTCGGCAGTACGTGAATGTACATTTAACGGGACATTAGTCGCCGGTCGAAGGGACCGTGAGTATGATTAAAAGGTATATATAATTTAATATATCGCTGGTAAATTTCGAAGTCAGGTTCGGTCGTTATGACTTTAATAACGATGTGTAGTTATATCAAGGGATAAATGCCTTGTCGCAGCAGATGCTGGTCGACTAAACGTACAGCGATCCAATACAGTCAGATATACACACACGTTAACTTATATGTATTAATGTTTGTTCGTCTGTTTAAAGTCTCGTTTGTATACACACAATATGCTGACTGATATCGCGCCGAGCATTGAGAGACTAGTACCGTTATACAGAGAATAACATTGAGGTGCAACTCACGGGACAAACTAGGATAGTAATTTCCGGAATCAACAAAACCGGCCCACGGGAACGACCATTTGGGGAAGTATAGTTTTATCGTTTCAGTTTGTTTACGTTTCACATATGCACAGGCGCGTTCATTCGGTAACAAAACGCTGGGTTAAGGTAAATTCCAGGCTATTGAGAGCTCGCGGAACTAATATAAGGATTGCAAAGCGTTATTTCCGAGGCGAATGGGAACGCACGAACGTCACTTGGAGCGATGACGTCACGCTATGCGCGCCGTGGAGTTATGATTTTATATGAAACTATCCATAAGCGAACGTAAAGTTTAATGTGCCCAATGCCAAGGGTGCGTGAAATCCACGTGTAGTATATGTTTTATTTGTATATGTATGTGCGCGCTGCTATTGGAAAATGTTGAGTTGCGGTGGCGAGATGCAGAAGAGTGTTTCCAGGGTTGCATTATCCCAGACCACCGGAGAAACGAGCCGAACATTGCATTGACGACACGTAACGTGCTACAGCCTCTGGAACCACTATTCGATTATAATATACGACGTCAACACAACAGCTTTCCCCGGTGAGTATGAAAATCATAAATATAGATGCTTTGATTGATTGATTGAAAACTTTATTAACAGATTGCAGAATGGGTACAATACAGTACAGCTCAATACACACAATTGTTAAGGGGATGCAGACCAGAGAGAGACTTTCGTCTTGTTTACATCAGGGTCCCCCATTTTCAATTCATCAGGACATATTATGACATACATGACATACAGATAGTCAGTACTGCTACATCTATACATTTATGACATACCAGAATTGCAAATTCAGTACTGTTTGTGATACAAAAGGAGTCAAGAAAAGGGAGTAACTGTACATACACAACTATCATCTCAGTTACAGTAAATTACAACTATCTCAGATCACTTGAGTGTTTATGTTGCTTTAATTTACACATTATAAGTCACATAAAGCTAATTACAATGTCTGTTTCAGAATTATAATACATCTGTGGGCGTACCGATCATACTGACCAATACGGGGAGCTAAACAAACACTCCCGGTTTCCGGTATATGGCAGTACAGGAATTGTAGTCCACATAAACAGCCTTAGATTAGACTTTATACGCTTTTAATGTTGAAAACTTGGGCACAAACAACATAGATTATGTTTAAAAGTAAGATGTTTAGGTTATATTCACTTGAGTTAATGTGTTTATCTAAAGAACCAATGAAAGATAACTAGCCCTTTCCATTGTAAGACATTTTTAAACATGATTCAAAATGTGTGGTTCCACATTCATATGATGCTTGTGTACATATGCGATATGATTGATAAATTATAACACTATCATTACATCCTAGGATGGGATGGATGAGAAATAGCTGATGTTTTGTTAAGCTCACAGACAATCAACAAAGAACCCACTCAAATGGTCTTAGGAGTGGAAAATTAACATGTGTTTTTATTTTCAGTCAGGCTCTGAGGCGAGATGCAGAGACCTACACCCAAAATTGTATCACAAAAGACTGAAACTCCAACAATTTGCATGTCAACCGAAGATGGTGCGGAGCTGAGAGACAATCGATTGACCATTTAAAACAAATCTGCATCCAAACACCCACATGTAAATTGTGTTTACAAGAAGCAAACAGACAATCAAGAGACAGAAAGGGACTGAGTTAATCTACATTAGAACAAAGCAGTTTGGAGCTAAAGGGAAATCGATAGCAGACACTATTCAAGATGGGCACTGGAAACCCACAGGGTATGGTGTGAGAGAAACAAAGCAATGCAAATGCTCTGCACTATGACCACAGGCTTGGTGGACTCACATGACGGTGGACCAACAGAGAACCACTTAGTTAATATAGTATAAACACAGGTGATGATGTTGCAGTCATGAAAATCTACCTAATTCCCATACTAACAATAACTAACCAGTCATTTTCATCATCTCTTTTCAAGAGGCACACGAATTAGAGATGAAATCTGAATAAAACCAGACAAAGTAGAAGTGCCCGAGATGAAAGATTAATGATGAAAACAACTTTACTTACAATCTCCTCCTTCTATTCTCTGTTTATAACCAATAACATGCATGATTATTCTTTTAACAACTAATACATTTCCATGACTGCAAAATATCATTGGAACACAATTATCTAAATGTACAAGATATACAAGTACATTGATCATTTAGCTGACACTTTTATCCAAAAGCGACTCACAGGGTCTGTATGACAGGACATCAAAAAGGGCACAACTCTATCAGCTGAGTAACAATGGTCATCAGAGTGTTGAGTGCTACAGTGTAGGTTAGTTTATTAGGACAAATGCATCACAGTAAGGTTAGCTAGGGTTAGAATTATTTGTATCAGTTGAAAGCAGGATAATCATTTACACAATGATTATCAAAATGCACAAGGTATATTAGAGGTAATTAAATTAATACTACTTAAGAGTAGACGAGAAAATGAATGATTGTTTTTCATGCAAAATTAACTGGCTACCTAGATTTTATGTTTTTTCCCCATGCTATGCTATGATGAGCCACACTGAGATGTGAAGAACGCCAGAGAAGTCATGGCGAGGTAAGTATCCTGAGGTACACCCAACGCATCCTGAGGTAAGATCAAATTAAATTTGACATCACAGATTATAAAGATAAAAAAGAAATGTTTCTAATTCCATGCAAAGATCGGATCCAAACGATATCAAATGCACGATGGTATTACACAATGAAATGAATTAACCCTAAATGATTTTCCTCTGTAGCAGAAAGGCGTTGAATCATTTATGTGAGGAGTTTTCTAAGGCAGTTTTTATCATCCTCAGATCACGAATTGGTGAGAGGACAGGACGAGTGAGACGACGCGTGACCTGAACCACGAACAACAGCAGAGGACCACGAAGGACACCGTCAAGGAGCTGCGGACACAACCAGGACGACGACAGCAACCGTGGGAGAGCCGCCATCCAACCCAGCCCACAGACGTCCCCAAGAAAGTGGAGCAGGGGACCACGAAGGAGACTGACCAAGGAGACACTGACGAAGAGGAGATCAACCTTTGACGGCCTCCACCCCGGCACTGCAGACCACGGCAGACCAAACCCATCACCTGCAGATGGGAACCAAAGCCCCGACCATCAAGGTGGATTCCCATGACAAGATTGTCATCCGTGTGAGAGAGAGCGTCCTACAGACAGGCCACTACACCAGCAAACCTTCGCCCCTCTGGTACCGCGATGACGGGGAGCGGGGGACCAACCACCACACAGCACGTTCAAGACCACCCTACCGCCATGCCTCAAGGCCTGATAAAGGTCAAGCGTGAGCACAGTGGCAGACATGTGATGGTGGTGGAGAACAACATAGGCTCCAGGAAAAGAGTCTGCAAGGCCACTATAGTTGACTGTTACCGGTGACCCTTGACAAGGTACACAGGGAGTGGACGGCGACCTCCTGTAGGCCCCCTCTGAATGATGGACCAGTGAATGTTCCCGACTGCATCGTCAACAAGAGACACATCATCAGAGACCTGTGAACCAAGAGACTTCTGAACACACAGTGTCCACATTGTTATGTATTTATTTAATTTTTATGTGTTACTGTTTGGCCCTGCCACACGACCGACAGAGAACACCTTGTCAACAATGACGCAACATCATTCAGATTAATACCTTCACAAGCAGGAAACTTTTCACACAATTGTATGTATCTGCAAAACGATGAACTAGGGATGTGATGAAAAGAAATCAATGAGAAAGCATTAACAATGGTTAGTAATAATGAGCTAAAATGTATTGCTGAAGGAAGAAGTGGTCACATGATCACATTACATCACATTTGAATTACTTAGGTTACAAAATTGCCTGATTCTAAGTAAAGATCAATCTTTCAATCACAGATGAAAGTGACACTCAAACTCAGGTTAAATACAACTGGATCCTAAGTAATTTCATCAAGAATCATTATAAAATGTGCATATATATATATATATTTTTGAACAGTTTCCCATAATCAATCATGTTAGTTTTATTAACCACCAGGTTAACGGTTGTTAAAATGTTTTTGTACACATTAGCCTTATGTGTAAATCCTATTCCTAATAATTATGCACACAATTTTGTTTTTTCACCCTGTGCACTCTGACCACACAGAGACAGTGCATGTATTTAATTGGTTTATTACGATGCCTGTATGTACAACCATCACATTAGCTCCCCTGAGTCACGACATGAACGACTGAAGGTATGCCAAGATATATGCACAGCTATAGCTTATGTTAATTGTGGTTTGATATCAGAGTTGAGGACCACTCATTGACATAGGTATTTTGAGCAATTAATAAAAGAAAAGGGTGATATCTATTCCCACATCTCTGATATCAAAATAACACAGACCGCAGTCCAGTCGATCATGTCATGAATCATAGATGTAAATAATTCTATTTTAAACTGTTATGCCAACCAACATCACATCGGCCAAAATTTTCATTATTTTAATTGTTTTCTATTTTTACTTTTACCTGTTCCAAACAATCCTGGTATATTATACATTAATCTCACCCACATTATAAGAAAGAAAAGTGAGTATTGTGGTATAATATGTCCTCATGTAAATACACCCCCCCCCCTCTCTGTGGAATAAGACATTCCTCTCCCCAAACCTGTACCCCCCCCCCAATTGACCTATCAAATGGGACCACACACCCCCCTTGTTGAACTATAAAGGGCTCCTCCCGACCACAATCGAGGTCTTCTTACCTGGGTCATTTCAGCTGATCACCTGGGGGAAGCCCTCAGCCATTCTCTCTATGTAATTCTATCTGTTTGGTTAATAAACCCTTGTTATTATCCAAGCCTCGGTTGACTGAGAACATTCTTCATCAGGATATCTACAAATATCCCACATTAGCAAACCCCAGGAAGCGTTGGAGCTGCTTGACATTGGTGGGACGGGGCCAGTCGGTCACCGCCTTGATCTTCTCGGGATCCGCCCGGATCTTGCCACCCTCGATGATGTAGCCAAGGAACCTGATGGAGGAGACGTGGAACTCACACTTCTCCGCCTTGACGAACAGTTTGTTCTCCAGTAGGCGCTGGAGGACCCGGCGGACATGCTGGATGTGCTCTTCCATAGAGCGGGAGAAAATCAGGATGTCGTCCAGATAAACAAAGACAGAGCGGTTAAGGACATCACGGATAACGTCATTGACAAGGGCCTGGAAGACAGCAGGGGCGTTGGTCAACCCAAAAGGCATTACCTTGTACTCGAAGTGACCGAGCGGGGTCTTAAAGGCCGTCTTCCATTCGTCTCCCTCCCAGACACGGACAAGATGATAGGCATTTCTGAGGTCCAACTTCGAGAAAATGGTGGCACCTTGCAGGGGTTCGAAAGCAGAGTTAATCAATGGCAGGGGGTACTTGTTCTTGACCATGATGTTGTTGAGACCCCGGTAGTCAATACAGGGGCGAAGGGAGCCGTCCTTCTTGGACACAAAAAAGAACCCCGCGTCGACAGGAGAGGAGGAGGGGTAATAATGCCCGAGGCCAGGGACTTGTGGACGTACTTCTCCATAGACTCTCTCTCTGGGCGTGAGAGGTTAAACAGGCGACTAGCGGGGAGCGGGGCTCCCGGGAGTAAATCAATAGCACAGTCGTACTGGCGATGAGGTGGCAGGGAGAGAGCTTGTTGTTTACTGAACACAGCCTCTAGATCAGGGGTAGGCAACCCTAGGCACGTGTGCCTGCATAGGCACGCGGGGCATTTGCATAGGCACAGGGGGCAGCATAAAAAAAAATAAATAAAAAATGTAAATTTATTTTTTTATTTTTTTTTGCTTTGAAATATTATAGTAAAATATTTTGCACTGTTGTCGCATTTATCTTGTTGAAATCCTCCCACAGGTTCTTTTTACTACCACATATTTAATTGAGACCCTTTATTTGTTTATTATTTCAATTTAGCTGGAAATACATTGCTACATCATTCAGTAACATTTGCAGAGCCTTATAACAAAAACATTATTACGGTCACCATTGTGACCAGTGGGATTAATCAACAAATTGTATTATTTATTTTTCTATTTCATTGAACATTGCACATGTTAAAGTTTTTTTTATTCAAAATGTGAGTATTACCAAGTCAACTTGTGTTCTTAAAACAATGACAATAAACATAGTTTTATTAGGTTGAAATAATGTGGTTGTGTACTTATTTTTCTGTTAACTTATTATGGATTGAAAACTGAAAACCTTAATGCACAGTAACTGAACTCAATATTTTTAAGTTCTGGTAACTTATTATTATATTTCTTTTTACAGTGTAGTCTTGCGATCAATCAAAACTTATTTACACGATATACCTCACATTCACCCTCCATTCACATCCTGGTGTTCTCCATTAGGCCTGTAGGTGGAGCTATGACAGCACACGTACATTTTGATGTGTCCAAAAATGAATGGGCAAATGTGAGTGAAATGGTCGCACTGTATGCAGCTGTTTGTCTGCATGGCATTCCCCCCTCCCCCCAACTCAGATTTAGGGTTGATACAACCATCATAATAATATTGTTAATAATAACAATAACAATAATGATGTAATAATGTAAAAATTATCATTGAAAAGACCTGATTATGAGAAAAAGAAATTACGATGCATGGAATATTGTTGAGGCACACTAGTTACAACTATATTTCAAACAGGCACTCCATGTCAAAAAGGTTGCTGACCCCTGCTCTAGATCCTGATAAATTGGAGGAACAGTCGAAAGGTCAATAGGTTTGTTGGGAACGGGAGAACCAGTGGTGACCGCGCCGACCGTAGACAAGAGGCGTGACAGTGAACACTCCAGCTCGTGACTGCGCCCGTTGGCCAATTTATTACAGGGTAGTGTAGCTTTAGCCAAGGCATGCCTAGAACGATAGGGTTATGGGGGGAATCAGTGACGTGGAAACGGATGTCCTCGCTGTGATTCCCGGAGAGTTGAAGGCGGAGAGGCATGGTGTGGCGGGTTATTTGCTGGAGCAACCTCCCGTTTAGGCCTTGGGCATTGCAGGGAATTGGCAAGGCGTCGGTGGCAATGTGGTAATGGGACACTACCCCAGCATCAATGAGGTTTTCGTCGGCGCCCGAGTCGACCAGCGCGGACAGAGGGAGCGATTGACCATTGAGGTAAAGCGTGGCACTGAATTGCATATTTGGGCCGGAGCTGGGAACAAAATTAAGGCTTGTGCATGCGCCCAGCGTCACTGTCAAGCCCCGTCGTTTGGGCGAACCGAACATGAAGCAATGGAGTGGCAGAGTTGCCTGCAGTACAGACATGCCCCTGTCCTGAGTCTGTGACGGCGTTCGCGGAGAGGGACGCGAGAGCGATCGAGTTCCATAGGCTCCGAGTCGTCGGCTCTGCGGCTCTGCAGCGGCACACTATTAACGGTGCGCTCCGGGTCTGCGGCTCTGCGGCTCTGCAGCGGCACACTGTTGACGGCGCTGGCCTTTTCACGGCGGCGTTCCCGATGACGCGTGTCCAGATCTCTGGCTAGGTTAATCAAATTATCAAGGGAAGTTGGCTTCTCTTTCGACGCCAATTCGTCCTTTATGACGTCGCTGAGGCCCTGGCGGAAAGCCCAGCATAATGGCTCATCGTTCCACTGGGAACCAGCTGCCAGGATACGGAATTCAATAGCATACTCGCTCACGCTACGATGTCCTTGGTGGATGGTAAACAAGGCGGCTGTTCTATTCGAACCACCGGGAGGATGGTCGAAGACTTTTTGCATGTCGGCGATGTAATCGGAGTACGAATCGCAGAGGGGAGAATTACTGAAGTGGAGGGCTGTTGCCCATTCTAGCGCGGACCCCGTCAGCAAACCAGACAGGTAGGATACTTTGGACTTGTCGCTCTGGAAAGTTAGTGGTTGTTGCCCGAATACTAGAGAGCATTGAAACAGAAAGGAGCAACACTTGGATACATGGGGCTCCCGGTACTGGGATACTACAGGTGGGGATACCACGAGTGGAGAGACAACAGGTGGAATTGGCTGGGCTGTAACATACGCTTCAAATCGTTCGAATTGTTTGTCTCGCTCCGCGGAGCTGAGAGTGAGAGCGCTGAGTTGGGCAATAGTTTTGTCCAGAATTAGTGAGTGCTGATTTACCAGACTGGCGTGTCCGTTGACGGCGGCCTGGATGTTGGTGCTCCATTCCCCGGCGTCCTGTGCTGCTGAGTCCAACATCATGGTCGCAGTGTTCTGTGAGGAGGGGGTTCTTGCGGAGCCCAATAGCAAAACACAGGAGGAGAGAAAATGGAGCAGTTTAGGGGTTTTTAATATTCTTCCCAAGCAGACAGAAATATACACAGTAGGCGGTTAGGTGGCCGAGCGGAGATTGCGTTCGTCACCAGCCCCGGAGCTGAGCTGGATTTGCCTGTTCGAATCCAGCTCACAGCTCCGGGGTTGTCACCAGCTTGGCTGGCCGTCTGCACTGATACAATTGGCTGTATCAGAGGGTGGGAGAAGCTGGCGGGGTGGGTCCGGGTCGTTGTAAACAGCAACTCCTACAGTTCGGTCGGGGCGCCTGCTAAGCGCGGATTGGACGTGAGGGGGATAGTGTGGTCCTCCCACACGCTACGCCCTCTCAATGAGAATCCGCGCTGCCAGGTGAAAAGAAGCGGTGATTGGCTGGACGTGTGTCGGAGGAAGCACGTGGTAGCCTCCACTCTCCCAGATGATCTGACTGTGGGGGGTAAGTGCGCAGCGACCAGGAAGGGACTGGGAATTGGCATACGACTAACATTGGGATGGGAGAAAATCGGCGGAAAATGGAGGGGGAAAAAGACCAATAAAAAAAAAAAGAAATATACACAGTAAATGTACGACAGGCAGGTCTGAATGTCTCTTGGTTTTTTGCCTAGTGCAATACGGGTGATTGTCGACACCGGCTGTGGCAGGGGGCGAGAGCAGGAACTCCGTAGAGGCGAGCGTAGACACCGGCTGTGTCGAGGGTGAGAGCGGGAACTCCGTAGAGGAGAGCGTAGACACCGGCTGTGTCGAGGGTGAGAGCGGGAACTCCGTAGAGGAGAGTGTGGACACCGGCTGTGTCGAGGGTGAGAGCAGAAACTCCGTTTGACAGCTCCAGGGGGTTCCAGACGGCTCGCTGGAACTGTGGTCCTTGGGCACAAGAGAAGGCAGATTAGAAACAGGGAATACAAGGAGAGGGTGCCTAGTAGGTCTTCAGACTGAAGGGTCGTACCTAGATAGGCAGTTTAACACTGCAACGCCGGATGACAGGATCTGCCAGGTGATATAGGACCCGCTTGATGAGGGAATCCCATGCAGCTGATCCTCATCTGGCAGCGCGGGAACGCTCCAGCAGGAAGCCCATGTATGGGCACGTCCGGATGACGGCAGAGGAAGGCACAGGCCCTGATTGTGACACCCCCGCGGGCCGCGCCATCCCCCCCGGTCCTGGCGACTGTATGTACATAAGTACATTCAATGGCAAATACTTATCTGTGTATTTATATTTTTATTTAAAGGAACACGCCAACATTTTGGGAAATTAGCTTACCGTCCCCAAATGTTGGTGTGTTCTTTTAACCTCTTCCACCCGTGTGGTCCATCGGCGGACCGCAAATGATATCACGTCATAAATCAATGACTGTTTGACAAAAGTATCGTTTTATTTTTCAAACGTATTCAAGTATAAACATCATAACCATGTCACAACAGCATTTATAATGTATATTATCATCAATACGTTAGTTTACCAATAGGTTAAAGTGTTATTAGATAGATTTTCCTTTTCGTTTTGGTCTTGTTTACTTTTGGAAAATTTGAACTTCGGGAATTGTAGTTTTTTGCGGCCATTTTGAAGACTATAATGGTGTCAGCAAAATGGAATGCAGCTGAGAGAAAATGGAGGAAAACAAAAACCACTATCGACTGTGTTATCTACAAAACGATCCGCTTAGCAAGGAAAGACTACTTCTCTAAAACCTATTACAGAAAATCCTCTTTTCCACTATCAATCTACTGCTCAACACTGCCCCCTTCTGCAGTCCTCAACAGTTAAATGTGAACATCAACAAATGTGAACAACAAAATAACTTCCATCAGAGCCAGCATTACTCATGATGGAAATAAAGCTGATTGCAGCAAACCCGGCAATGTAGCCACGAGAAGATGCACATGCATCACATGAGATGAGCTTTGCAAAACTGTCTCAGAATGTACTGTAACTCTTCCACCTCAAACATTGATCCTGTACCTACAACATTTTATTTTTATATATCTGTTTATTGAGTTTTTTCCAGTGCAACCAACATTTACAAATTATATGTGCTTGAAAGTTTTCCTTTTGAAACACAAAATGGAATACAAAGGACATCAAAACAAACATCAAACATCAAAACAAAGTGACAGACAGACAAACTGAAAATATATTAATAAAAAAGATAACAAGACTAAACCTCTTTATTAGTCTTTGTCAGTTATAATAAGGGTGAGGAAACACCAAATAACGCAGTCAAAGGGTCTGGTTCCACCTGGGTACTGCATATTTCAGAGAGTGTATCGAAGATATTTTTCCAAAGATCCACTAGGTATGGACAGCTCCAAAACATGTGTATGGTTTGCTGGGCCTAAACTAGTGGCGTGGGCGAGAGAGGACAGTGATGCCGGTACGGCTGCCTCCATCTCCAGCCAAAACTGAACTGTCCTAAAGTTGGCAGCCCAGTAGTAGAACCTGAAATCCGGTAGCCCGAGGCCTCCATCCGATTTAGGCCTCTGTAAGAGCTGCTTTCTTATCCTGGGAGGCTTCTTATCCCATATAAAAGACTAAATCAGTCCGTCAATTTTCTTAAAAAATGCATTGGGGAGAAAAATAGGTAGGCACTGAAAGAGATACAAAAATCTTGGGAGGGTGTTCATTTGAACAGAGTTAATTCTTGAGGCTAGAGAGAGGCGTAGTGTAGACCAGCGTTGAGAGTTGGCCTGAAAGAGTTTGGTAAATTTGTCCGTAACATGTACCCCAAGATAAGTGAAGCCATCGTGGGCAATCCTAAATGGCAGATTATGTAAAGGTAACTTTTTTGTGGCTGTATCAAGTGGCATCAGTTCGCTCTTGTTAAGGTTCAATTTATACCCTGATAAGCTACCAAAGGATTCGATAGTGATAAGGCCGTATCTAATTATACCTTTGAGGGTTAAGGCGGAGTGCTATTGCAAGGGGTTCTATGGCAAGGGCAAATAATAAAGGACTTAAAGGGAAACCTTGACGTGTTGAGCGCTGTAGGGGAAACAAACTGGATTGTGTGTCATTAGTCCTGACTGAGGCTTGAGGGGATGAATACAAAAGTCGTATCCAAGTAGTGAATTTAGAGCCAAAGCCGAATTTATTTAGAAAATGTATTTCCATTCCATCCTGTCGAATGCCTTCTCTGCGTCTAGGAATATGACAGCCTCAGAAGTGTTGGTCGTTATGTATGATATTAACTAAACGTCTGAGATTAAAGAATGAGTGTCTATTTTTTATAAATCCTGTTTGATCAGGCGAGATAATTGACGGAAGGACTGATTCTAAATGTATTGCTAGGAGCTTGGCTAATATTTTATAGTCAACATTTAGTAGGCTGATTGGACGATATGAAGCACATTCCAGGGGGTCTTTGTTTTTTTTAAGTATTAGAGAGATCGTGGCTAAGGTAAGAGTCTGTGGGAGAGTGCCATTTACAAATGCTTCATTTTGGTACAATCAATTATTACTTTAACACAGTACCTCAGTTGGTTACAACTGAAAAGGGTTTGATACAATTACCACTCCTGTAGACTGCATACGAGATGAGCTGAGTCACTGGAGGATGTCTTCTGATGGCAGGGAAACGTTCTGTTTCTAATGTTCTAAATAATGCGTGTAACTGCTTGATCACTGAGCTTGTGCGTATGTTCCAATCTGTTTGTGTGTGTGTGTGTTCCAGTCTGTTTGTGTGTGCATGTATTCCAGTCTGTTTGTGTGTGGGATAGTGTGTGTGTGCGTGTTAGCTGTTAATGGACACCAGCCGGTCGGTCTCCCTCAGATCCTGGTTCTGCCTGTACAGCGGCACCACGTCTTCTTCAATCCAGAATGAATGCACAATTCAGTCTAGGCACCACGTCTTATTCAATTCAGTCTTTTCTGAGGTTGTCTTTCATCTTCTGTACTCGATACGATCATCAACGAACACGACCGCAATAACGCAGTCCTAGGGTGACCACCTGTCCCGCGACTCGAGGGACAGTCCTGATATTGGGCCATTTGTCCCGCGTCCCGCAACAACAAAACAATCTCCTGCAATTCAAAGATAAAAAAAAAATTAAAAATTATTTTAAATTTTTTAAATTTTTTTTTTTTATCTTTCAAAGATTATTATTTAAAAAATGTTTTAAATGTTGTTAATTTAATGCCTTGTTCCAATACCCTCTTATATTTAAAATAAAAAAATTGGGCGACGTCACAAACCAATGCATTGCGCAGCCGAGCAATAGTATCCATCTGCAGGACCACAGCCCGACACATTCAGGACCGCGACACTTTGCGGACCCACACTCTCCAGACCCTCGCTCCCATTGGCTGATTTGGGTCACGTCCAGTGGCGGCTCGCCGCCCCCCCCCCCCCCTCAGGTCCCTGGTTATATGAGAGAAGAACAAGAAAAAAAAAATTTGTTTTTTGTTTTATAGCCCTATAAATAATATAAACATGTTTAAAATGAATAATATTTACTCATTTTAAGTATGTTTGTGTTTCCAATGCACAATATAACGTTAATATATAAAATAAAAAATACTCGTTTTCCTGAACAGGAAGTGACTAAATTTTTTATTTTTTATTTTTTTTTGGTCCGGGCTAGACGCAATAGCGCTCTGAGTGCGCGTCACTGTTTGATCGCTGTATCCGTCGCAGCCAATCAGTGCGTAACGCGTTGTGCGTTGAAATATGACTATTATGTTGGAATCCGGGCGCGATTTGAAGCGGTCTAGGCAGCAGCGTCAAGAATTTCTGTAGACGCATTTCGCGGAGACGCTCTCTGATTGGCCGAATCCAATTTCTATGTTCCAATTCTAGCTTGCTAGTTGTGTTGTTGTGACTGAGATGCGAGCTATTTGTCTTAGAGCGTGACTGCAAGTTCTTTCGGCGGTTAAGCTTAGGCACTCTTTCAAAGTTGGTTAAGGTTAGAGTTTGTCTTAGAGCATGGCGATAGAACGCCAGGTAGTTTGCAGTCTGTTCGACGCGGAAATGGACAAAGAAATCAAGTACTGTCTTGTTGTGGTGCTAACAGCTAACAAGCTATATGGCGGATCGGATGCAGTCTGGACAGTGGACAGTGGTCTAGTGCAGTGGTTCTCAAACTGTGGTACGCGTACCACTAGTGGTACTTGGTGGTACTGCTGGTGGTACTTGAAAACATTTCCAAAAAAGCTAAAAAAAAAAAAAATTTTTTTTTTTTTTGCAGTCAGGCCACTGAACTTAGAAGCAGGCCAGGCCAGTGTTTCTGGTTGTGGCGGCGCGATAGTTAGATAATCTAAGTGGGGAACAACCAGGAGATCACTGTGACAGAGAGTAATGCAGTCTAAACAGTCATAAATCTTTAATTCAACTTCAGCCCTGATCATAACCATTTATTTTTAGATTTCTTGTAATGTCAGATAAAAAATGAAATACTCCCACTTTTCTGAAAAGAGTTGGTGTTAAATCTGACATTACAAAAATCAAAATATGTGTTGCTGCTAATCATTGACACATGCCTAGCCTGTAATAATCCCCCCCAGAAAAATGTACTTTGCATTTGATACATTGAAAATATTTAACTTTTTGTGTGTTTTTTTAACAATAATTTGTGATGCCATCACACAAACTGGCATTTAAAGGGTAAACATTCAAAAATGTATTGAATATGTGTTTTCTTTTCTTTTACAATAATTTGTGATGCCCATCACAAACACTGGCATTTAAATGGTAAAAATTTAAAAATTCCTGCACCAGAATGCAGGAAATTAAGTTTTTGTAACAAAATAAGTGTGTGTGTGTGTGTGTGTGTGTGTGTGTGTGTGTGTGTGTGTGTGTGTGTGTGTGTGTGTGTATGTGTGTGTGTGTGTGTGTGTGTGTGTGTGTGTGTGTGTGTGTGTGTGTGTGTGTGTGTGTGTGTGTGTGTGTGTGTGTGTGTGTGTGTGAGAGAGAGAATGACGGACAATTGCTTGCTGTGTGAGAGAGAGAGAGAGAGAGAGAGAGAATTAAGTACATTTGCTGAAATACAGTTGTTCTTAATTTTCTCACTTGCTATGTGAGAATGTTAGTTATTATGTTCTCAATGCCCCTTGCATTGTATGAGTTGTGTGGAAGCGTTTGCTAGTTCTAGTGCTATGCCTTTGTACATTGTGGCTGTGTCTGACAAAAGTTAACAATAAATAATGGTATTAGGAATACATTTGCCTCCTGCGTGAACTGTGCATAGCTGAATAGACTGTATTTTAACGCCGGTCATATGGTGGTACTTGGAGAGCCAGCTACGTTCTCAGGTGGTACTTGGTGTAAAAAGTTTGAGAACCACTGGTCTAGTGGATATACATCATCAACAGCGGATTATACACTTTATCAAGCCCACCACGTTTCAATTAAACAAAGTGAGTTTATGCTGTTGTGAGATGCAGCTATTGTTATCTCACACAGTACTTGTTGGCTATAAGCTATATATGGATGCAGTGTGGAGGGACATGCACAATGGACAATGCCATGGAGTGGATATATACTTTATCAAGCCCTGCTGCCTGCTCTGCTGTCAATTTAACAACAACAACAAGGTAGATTTGCAATACTCTGTCTTAGCTGGTGAGTCGCGATCTTTTTCTCTCTCTCTCTCTCTCTCTCTCTCTCTCTCTCTCTCTCTCTCTCTCTCTCTCTCTCTCTCTCTCTCTCTCTCTCTCGCTCGCTCTCTCTCTCTCTCTCTCTCTCTCTCTCTCTCTCTCTCTCTCTCTCGCTCGCTCTCTCTCTCTCTCTCTCAGCCACTCAGCTAACGCTTCTCTCTCTCTCTCTCTCTCTCTCTCTCTCTCTCTCTCTCTCTCTCTCTCTCTCTCTCTCTCTCTCTCTCTCTCCTCTCTCTCTCTCTCTCTCTCTCAGCCACTCAGCTAACGCTTCTCTCTCTCTCTCTCTCTCTCTCTCTCTCTCTCTCTCTCTCCTCTCTCTCTCTCTCTCTCTCTCTGCGTGTGTTTGGAGACGGAGCGAGTTTTGTTTCTAACTTTTCTATTTATATATTGTGTTTCAAGTTGTGAATTAGACTGTACTTTATTTGACTGGTTGTTGTGTGTTGTTGTAGTAACAGCTGAGCGACTCGTTGAAGAGCCGATTCATTGCCGTGAGCGTGAGTCTAATCGCTCACGTCTTGCCATGAGTCGGTTGCGTGGTACATGTTTGCAAAATGTTTTGTATAGCGCCCCTAGTGGAGAAAATCCAGCAGCCGCCACTGGTCACGTGACCACGTGACCGTCCCACCCAATGGCTGAATTGGAGTGGGACGGTCACGTGACCCAAATCAGCCAATGGGAGCGAGTGTGGGTCCGCAAAGTGTCACGGCCCTGAGAGTGTCGGTGCTGTGGTCCTGCAGCAGGATGCATCTCCAGCCGAGGCTGCTGAGCAGCTCACTCGAGTCGCGCTGCCTGTCACCTGTCCGAGCCGGTGTTCCGCGAAATTCTACTACTCTGCTGAGAACTGCTGCCGTAGCGCGAATCGCCTATATGTTTGGACAGCTGGGTGACGTCACCCTATAGTTCACTCCGAATTCCAACAGGTGTACCGACATTTTATCATCTACAAATACATTCGGCTGCAAACAGTGGCGTAACTCTCTCTCAATGTGTGCAGGGGACAGATTTGGGGGCGTGGCGAGTGACGTCGATGGGGGGGGAACCCTACCTAGAGTTTTTTTTTTTTTAATACCAGGGGTGCAATACCGCATTTTCCCAGGCGGTGGCGCCATTTCTCCATGTAAACGACACACTGAGCTCATACAGATACACACAATTGTTAAGGGGATGCAGACCAGAGAAAGACTTTAGTCTTGTTTACATCAGGGTCCCCCATTTTCAATTCATCATTATTAGTCAGGATGATTACAATGGGTTTGTATCTTGTTTGCAAATCTTGCAAATGATTATGTCTTGCTGAAAACACTCTCAAAGAACACCTACCCAACCTACCCAACCTCCTCCAATGTACAGTTTCTATCTCAAATGTATGTCAGTATTCCAATGTACAGTGTCCCCCCCCCTACCCAACCCCCCCCCCACCTCCAATGTACAGCCCCACCCCACCTACCCAACCTCCTCCAATGCACAGTTTCTATGTCAAATGTATATGTACACTCTTTTTCTGGATTTTTTTAGTATCACAAACAGTACTGTATTTGAAAATCTGGTATGTCATAAATGTATAGATGTAGCAGTACTGTCTATCTGTATGTCGTGTGTGTCATATGATGAATTGAAAATGGGGGACCCTGATGTAAACAAGACGAAAGTCTTTCTCTGGTCTGCATCCCCTTAACAATTGTGTGTATTGAGCTGTACTGTATTGTACCCATTCTGCAATCTGTTAATAAAGTTTTCAATCAATCAATCAAACAGCACTGTCGAAGCCTCTTTCGCTCTCAGTCGAATGTTACTTTTCAGAAACGAACGCCGCCATTGCCACGGTTAACATGATATTCTATCAGACAAGAGGGTACTTGTCGCATAAAACTCACATTACGATAACAATGCGACCACACACTGTTATTAACACTTTGGTTGCCTTGGGTTAAATTAATGATATACCATAGGTTGCCGGCTCTATTTGTCTATGGAGAAGTACCCCTTCTTTGCATGGCTATAACTTTTTAAATTCTATTGCTACATTGCCATTATTAGGGCCCATTCAAAGTCCTATATGTATTGTTCATTGTGTAGCAACGTTAAACTTTTTCATTCACATATTCATAGTAACGTATGGTCTAATGTATACGTATGTTTTCATCTCTTTCTGCAGCTTCCTCCAGAACGTGATCTATAGCCCCAAATGCATTATATTGATGATGCAATACAGTTTTATGGCAATCAGCGCGATATAAAAAATCCCAACTAGACGTACTTCTAGAAGTTACTACACGTCATCTGATGTTGACCGGATGGGCTAGGGGGCGTTTATAATTCCGTGGGCAGCGTTATACCAATCATCTAATGTGGGTCAAATGTTGATAATAGCAGTTAGTATCGAAGACGGTAACGTTACACGCTGAAACTCACCCCAGTCTCCGCGCGCCGTTGGGCGATCATCGTCGAGTTGAAATCTTATCATTATGGGATGTAAATTTACCCGGTCCATCTCCAGCTTGTATAATGGTATATACGTCCAAATCATGTTGTTTATCGAGTTATTGGCAATCGATCACTGTGTAGCGTGACGAGCCAGAGTCGCGGGACCTATAGCGAGCCCCCGGAAGTACTACGGACGTAGCACAACCTCTATGCCACTTCCTGTTAAAGCGATTGCGCCGATCGGCCACCAGATGGCGCTCCTGAACCGCCAGAGAGCTCAGTGGGTCCTGCTGGTGGATCTCAGGCCAGCGGAGGGGACATATGAATCCGATGGCAGATTTTTGAAATATTGATATAAGGACGCTGTACAGCATCCCCCGGCAACTTGAGCATGGCCCGCAATGACGTCAAAACACGTTTCATGGCAGTCAAAGTGTCAAACTGTCCGTTCTAATGTCCGTTACTTCTTTTTAGAAGTTGTGTTGGCTTAACGTCAACTTCTAGTAGTTTTCGTGAAGAGACGGTATTTTCCGTGCCTCTCTCATGGACGCCGTCTTTTCCAACTTGCCTGGACACGCCCGTCACTGTGGGACTCCACTCAGGTACTCCATTCAGATAGGCTGGTTCTGAAAACTCCCGCCCCGCTCGTGATAGGACCATGTACCTGTTCATAATGATTCCACTATGTGTAGAAATACGATGGTAGGATAACCATCTATTTGCATCCCCTACATATGTGATGAACAAATGATGAACAAATCAAGTACAAACAATGTTGATAATGAGTTATAAATAATGTATAACTAATTTGTAAATGTTTTATTTAAATAATTTAATAATAATTTATGAATGTATGGTTTGTTCATGATTAGTTCATTATCTACAAATACGTTATAAAGGTCTTATTGTAGGTGTTATTATAAAGTGTTACCAAACTATCTGATTTTGTGTTCTGTGTCTTACCTTGACTTTGTCTGTTTTGCTGCTATCGATTTTATACTTATTTTATGTCTGCACTTTTTGGTAAATTGTGTGCTCATTTTATGCCAATTTTGTATGCCTGTCTTTTTTTGCTGCTATTCTTGTATGAAAGGTGCTATACAAATAAAGTGTATTATTATTATTATTATTATTATTATTATTATTATTATTATTATTATTATTATTATTATTATTATTATTATTATTATTATTATTATTATTATTATTATTATTATTATTATTATTATTATTATTATTATTATTATTATTATTATTATTATTATTATTATTATTATTATTATTATTATTATTATTATTATTATTATTATTATTATTATTATTATTATTATGTGATAAGGGATGTAGTGGGATAGGGGGGGCAGTGCTCCCCACATGGGATCCAGGAGATGGCGCCACAGGAGACAATCTTCCACGCCGGCAATGGGTTCTGCTGAACCGTTTAAGATCTGGGGTTGGTCGCCTTAAAACAGCATTAAAGAAGTGGGGCCTGGTAGACAGCGCTGCATGTGAGTGTAGAGACCCTGAGCAGACTGTTGACCACATCCTGACCATCTGCCCCCTAAACAGACCACCCTCGGAAGCCAGCCTATTTGATGTCGGACCAGAGTTAAGGGCATGGCTACAAGATACGGAGTTGGACCTCTGACGTTACACAAAAGAAGAGTCATATCAATCGCATTCGTAAATGTTCCAAAAATACATTACGGACACGCGTGATAAACACGTGTGCAATTCACGTTTATGTTCAAGAAGGTAGGTTTGCTTTCAACATTGGGGTGGGGGGTGGGGGGTTGGGGGGGGACTTGACATTTTGAGAGTTTATTTCCTGCATTCTGGTGTACTTTTATGAGAGGCACGTCTGCAATGTTGAGATGGTATGGTCCTGTAGAGGTCCCTGACATTGTTGGTTAATGTATAGTTACAGGTAAGCAGGATATATAAATGTTTGGACCCCCTTATTAAATATTAGCTATATTTTTTAAGGGGGGGAATTTACCTCTCCTCAATATTGAGGGGGACATCTACGCCTATGGTTATGTTTGAATGTCTACAACATTGTCATATCTATCCTTCCTTTTCCCCATAGCAGAGAGAAAGCAATCATTAATTTACTCAACTCAAAAATTTATTAAGGGCAAGCCCTTGTTTTCAATGACGTCAAGCATACATAATAAATACATGATAAATACAATATATTCGATAAATGCAATCACAATAGAGTTTGTACAATCAATTAAAACAACTGTATTTATGGTGGATCGGTAGGTGATTAAGGATTCAAACTGACCAAAGGATACCAAAGTATTCATTTTAGAGTTTGTTGTATGATGTGTGTCAGGAGCACAGAAGCTAAAAGCAGATTTCCCAAGTTCAATACAAACTCAAGGTACTTTAGTAAGTGTGAGCCAATCATTGGATTGTGTACCATAGGGTCCAATCAGAGAGTAGTCTGGAAATATAAAACATGCCACATCAAATCAGCCTACTACTACTATACTACTGTAACTGTAGTCATATCGTCACCTTACACTTCGATGCCCCGAGGGAGTTTCGAACCCGTGGTCTACCGCAGGGTCGACAACACAGAACGCTATACCAAGAAGTGAACTCACTTCTTTTGCAATGTGTCTATGCGTCTTTTAAGGGTGAGAGTGAGTTTAACCCATAGTACCACTACTCGCCCCAGTCACTTCACAACATCTGAAGTCCATTGTGACTGCGCTTCGCAGTACCATCCATCCATTACTACCATTCAGATTGCACAGAAGACAAAAATACTGGGGCGCCCAGGTGGCGCACCACGTATATACGCTCAGCGTAACCGCAGCAGAAAATGCCATACAAAAAGAAGACACAATACTGTATATCAACTAGGGATGGCACGATACCACTTTTCCATGTCCGATACCGATATCACAGCCTTGAGTGTCACGATCCTAGGCCCGGTCCTGGCTGGACGGGGCAGGATGGGAACATTGGGCAGTGCTCTTCACCTAACTTTGGGCAATGCCCTCCATCCAACATTGGCTCTCTGCCTAACATTGGTCTCCTACCCTCTAGTGGCCAGACTAGCCTGATGGTACAGGCGGCCATCTTGTTTTGGTTCCAAGTAATAGAACTAATATCTAACTATTTGTTATCTTGGGCCATCCCTGTGTGTGTGATGTCGTCTCCCTGTCTGGTTGTTATGTTTGATTATGTTTTCTGTGTCTAGTTGGTGTATTCCTAGTGTGTTTATCAGATGTGGCCTGTTTGCATTATTGCCTGGCCTCGCCAGCTGTCAGTCGTTACAATCAGTGGTAGTATTTAAGGTCTGCTTGTTACTGACTTCCTTGTGGCGTCATTGTCTCAGTTTCCTCCTAGTCGTCAGTGTCATCCTGCTCGCCGTCTCTCCTGTGTTCCCCGTGCCTTGCTGTTTGTAAATTGCGCTTGTGAGTACTTAGTCTTTTGTTTTGTTATTGTTTATTTTCCGTGTTTTACAACTCAGTCGTCCTCTAGCGCCTGCTCGGCTTTACCGTTTATGTTCTCATTGGTAACGTACTGTCGTGTCAGTAAAGTCTGTTTACACGTATCCTGCCGTCTCTGCCTCTTCCATTCCGTTCTCTTGCTGCAAACTGTGTTTCACCTAACCCCATCGTATCAGAATGACGCCACCATTAAGAAACGCAGCAGCGAAGGCCAGCGATACCATAAGGATCGTCCAGACCCTGATGGCTGGTGACATGAAGCACTACTCACTGGCCAAGTGGGGGTTCCTGCTCCGAAAGATCGACCAGGTCGCCACGGAGAATCCAACACTGCAGCCAGCGATGTGGGAGATGGCCGAACGTGTTGCTGCCATGATGGAGGAGTATAAGTCGGAGGCTAAGGTAGCTAGCTTGCCGACTAGTATCGGGCTCACGGTCAGCCTAGAGCCTCCCACCGCCGTTGAGGCTGTTCAGATGTCTATAGCTAACCAGACGTCCACAGCCAGCACAGCTCCACCCTCCACAGCTGGAGTAGCCCCCGCTGCTAGCGCCTCAGTGCCTTCCACTAAGGCTCTTACTGCCATTACCATCCCCATGGCTAGTGTAGAAGGTACAGCTAGCAAGCCTCAGAGGGCTAGTAAACAAGAAGAAAAAAGTATAACGTCAGGAGCTGCTAGGCTTTCTCCAACAGCTAGCTTAGCCTCTACGGTTGGCCAGGCCCTGCCGACCAGCATTACCCTCACGGTGAGCCTGGCTCCTGAGGCTGGCCGGGTCTCCACAGCTAGCATTACCCCGAAAGCTAGCCTAGCTCCTACTGCTAGCTTTGTTCCGGAAGTTAGCCAGGCCTTCCCAGTTAGCACAGCTCCCACTGCTAGCTTAGGCTCTGCAGCTAATCAGGCCTCCCCAGCTAGCACAGTGCCCACTGCTAGCTTAGGCTCTGCAGCTAATCAGGCCTCCCCAGCTAGCACAGTGCTCACTGCTAGCTTAGGCTCTGTAGCTAGTCAGGCCTCCCCAGCTAGCACAGTGCCCACTGCTAGCTTAGCCTCTGCAGCTAATCAGGTCTCCCCAGTTAGCACAGTTCCCACTGCTAGCTTAGGCTCTGCAGCTAGCCAGGCCTTCCCAGTTAGCACAGCTCCCACTGCTAGCTTAGGCTCTGCAGCTAATCAGGCCTCCCCAGCTAGCACAGTGCCCACTGCTAGCTTAGGCTCTGCAGCTAATCAGGCCTCCCCAGCTAGCACAGTGCTCACGGCTAGCTTAGGTTCTGTAGCTAGTCAGGCCTCCCCAGCTAGCACAGTGCCCACTGGTAGCTTAGCCTCTGCAGCTAATCAGGCCTCCCCAGTTAGCACAGTTCCCACTGCTAGCTTAGGCTCTGCATCTAATCAGGCCTCCCCAGTTAGCACAGTTCCCACTGGTAGCTTAGGCTCGGCAGCTAATCAGGCCTCCCCAGCTAGCACAGTGCCCACTGCTAGCTTAGGCTCTGCAGCTAATCAGGCCTCCCCAGTTAGCACAGTTCCCACTGCTAGCTTAGGCTCGGCAGCTAATCAGGCCTCCCCAGCTAGCACAGTGCCCACTGCTAGCTTAGGCTCTGTAGCTAGTCAGGTGCAACCTACTAACCTTTCCCCCACAGTGAGTCCAGACTCCTCATCCCCGGATCCTACACCACGCCTCGCCGCCGAGACCGATCCGGTCTCCGCGCCCTGCCCGGCCTCTACATCTGGTCCAGCTGCCGTGCCGGCTCCCGGCTCCCCGACTGACCCTGGCTCCCCGTCTGGTCCAGCTCTGCGCCGTGATCGGCGTCCTGGTCCTCGCCGTGGTCTGCGCCGCGGTCTGCGCCGTGGTCCGCGTGGGATCCTGTTCCGGGGGTCGTCGCCGCCGCACCTCCGTTCCGGCTCTCCCGAACCGGTCCCTAGTCCTGCAGCTGGAGGGCCTCTCGTCCGGGATCCGGCTCCGGGGTCCAGCTCCCCTTTCCGGGCTTCTACACCTGTCCCCACCCCCCCTCCCCGGGCCTCGGTGCCCGTCCCCACCCCTCCTCGCCGGACCTCTGTTCTCGGGTTCTGCCCCCTTCCCCGGGTCTCGGCGCCCGTTCCCACCCCCCCTCTCCGGGTCTCTGTTCCCGTTCTCACCCCCCCTCTCCGGGTATCTGCACCGGTTTTCAGCCCCCCTGGCTGCTATGCCCCTCCTGGGGTTTTCGCTCGGCCTCCCGGCCCCTGGTCTTCGGGTCCTCCCCCTGGGTCCTCTCCGGGGTTCCAGCTTCCTCCCTCACCTGGTTATGGACGTTGTTCTCTGGGGTTCTGGAAGCCCCCCGTTGAGGGGGGGGGTACTGTCACGATCCTAGGCCCGGTCCTGGCTGGACGGGGCAGGATGGGAACATTGGGCAGTGCTCTCCACCTAACTTTGGGCAATGCCCTCCATCCAACATTGGCTCTCTGCCTAACATTGGTCTCCTACCCTCTAGTGGCCAGACTAGCCTGATGGTACAGGCGGCCATCTTGTTTTGGTTCCAAGTAATATAACTAATATCTAACTATTTGTTATCTTGGGCCATCCCTGTGTGTGTGTGATGTCGTCTCCCTGTCTGGTTGTTATGTTTGATTATGTTTTCTGTGTCTAGTTGGTGTATTCCTAGTGTGTTTATCAGATGTGGCCTGTTTGCATTATTGCCTGGCCTCGCCAGCTGTCGTTACAATCAGTGGTAGTATTTAAGGTCTGCTTGTTACTGACTTCCTTGTGGCGTCATTGTCTCAGTTTCCTCCTAGTCCTCAGTGTCATCCTGCTCGCCGTCTCTCCTGTGTTCCCCCGTGCCTTGCTGTTTGTAAATTGCGCTTGTGAGTACTTAGTCTTTTGTTTTGTTATTGTTTATTTTCCGTGTTTTACAACTCAGTCGTCCTCTAGTGCCTGCTCGGCTTTACCGTTTATGTTCTCGTTGGTAACGTACTGTCGTGTCAGTAAAGTCTGTTTACACGTATCCTGCCGTCTCTGCCTCTTCCATTCCGTTCTCTTGCTGCAAACTGTGTTTCACCTAACCCCATCGTATCACTTGCGTATCAGCCGATACCGATCCGATACCGATCCTACCCCCACCCACAAAATATTTTTTTTATTATTTAAAAAGAATTAAAATGTATATACTGTACATTTATTATTTGAACGGATTAAGGCAATATCTGTACTTGATGTTTGTTTGTTGTGTTGCATATTTGAAATAAACTTCAATCAAATCGATTAAAACCCCCTCTTAAAAAAAAACCTGTGTTTAACCTAAACATCATGTTAAAATTGTGGAACAAATGTCCTACTCCCCTAAAGGAAGAAATACATAGCAAACATGATTCAGTTATGCAATAGTGCTGCTGCTTTTTATAAAGTTAAGTTAATAAGACTACAGCGATTTCATGACGGCTTCCTGTTCATGATGGCAATGCACAGAGATTTTTAAATCATTGGTAAACTAATGTAGTGCTGCTGACAATATACACTTTGACTGCTGTTTTTCTAATAGGGTTATGGTTATACTCTTGGCTACATTCGAAAAAGAAACACAACATTGTACTTATTTGGAATAGCAGTGTTGGAGATCAAATGCCGGTTTGGCAACATGATGCGGGGGGGTGTCGGATACCTAACGTTACATTTTCAACAACAGAAAGGGGCTGTTCGTCCAGCACAATACATTTGGTTATTTTCTTGGTTATAAGCTTTGCTGTTTTGTCTGCAGCTTCTGAAGGGTTTCCAGCAACGTTAACTGCTGCTGCAACACATTCCTCGGCATGCGTTGCACGTATGAACTCAACATAACGTTACTCCGTTTCCATGAAGTGTTTAATTAAGTCCATGGAGTTTCCAGTGTTGCTGCCACCGTTGCGTTGCAGATAGTACACTCGGCTGTGTCGTGTTATTCCACAAGTACAGGGACGTGTACAGGACTTTAGAGGGGCAGGTGCTCAAAGGCTGAAAAGGGCACTACACTTGTGTGTATCTCCTAAAGCATCCAACGCGGTACCGTCCAATGGCGCACTGTCTTTTATTTTCGGCACTATTTTCTCATTTTTTGGCGGAGGGACACCATTTTTTGTGGCCATATTACGAACACCGGCCCCCACACACACAGCAAGTATCACTCCGCAGCTCTGACCAGAAGTCTATAAAAAAACCCGTCAACCGCAGCTCCCGTTTTCCAAACTTTCCCCCAGAGCGAGCGGTCGCACAATGAATTTTCTCCGGGGATTCCGCGCCTGCCTGTACATTTCGAAACGACCGTGTAAGTACTGTGTTTACTAATCTGTTGGACTTCTTATAGCATTCGTTAACTTTTATGACCGTCTATAGTGTTTGTGAGATGTTTTTACAGAGATTCTGGTCATATTTTCCATCAAAAATCTTGTTTTGAAATCTACCGTGTGCGACTAGCAATTTCCCCCCAGGGAGAGTTACCTGTGAGTTGGCTAACATTCAGCGCTAGCTGCAGGCTAGCTGCAGGCTAACGGCAACACAGTTGTCGTATTTATTTCGCAAATGCAGTGTTTTCAAATAAGCCACATTGCTGTATTTAGTGTATTCATTAGTGGGTCATATTCCTATATGTAACATATCTAATTTTATCAACTTAGAATTGACGGCAGTGTCTAGATGCTGGAACTAGCTCCCATGCTAACAGCACCGGCTGAGATCCAGGAACAGCGCCGTCATTCCCCTACCCAGGACAAAACGTTCAAGAAGGGCGAGGTTCTAGAAGGAAGACAAGGCTCTATGAAGATAATGGGGTAAGTTTGAAGAACATTTTTAACACACACATGAACGTTTTATAATTATCATCACAATATGTAAATAAAAAAAATATATAATCTTTTTTATCAAATCTAGTTTCATTAATTAATTAATAACTTTTGAACAATAGATGCTATTTCTAATCTGTCAGCTGTTCTATATTACCAACAAGATTGTCTACATTCCATTCAATATACATAAATCTGATTTAAGCAAGGAAAGTGTAATTTAATACATTTTTATCTTCCAAGTTTAATTTCAACAAGTTCAAGTGCAACTACATATGAACCATAATAATAAAAATTATGATGATAATCATACACTTATTTTATATCATTGGAAAGCCCTAGTTGTTAGCTTTAAAATGGCACCAAATATGAGGTACTTTGAAATACCCAGTAACTAATAATCTATCACAAACCAATGCAATATCATGTTCAGGGATTTCCTAAATACAAGAAAGCTCTGGAAGAGTTAGCGCGCGCAGCGCGCAAGCACAATTTTTAAGGGCCCTTTTCGGGCGGGGGGCCCCCTTATTATGCTTTTTGGGGGGTTTTGGTGATCAAATATTGAATATTGAACTATAATAATCAGTGCAGGAGCTCACTTATCCTTGAAAGACACTTTTATCACTGACTTAAAAGGCCCATACATCTCCATAAATGTTCAGGTCGGAGGGAATAAGTGCTTACCCTACAGACCCCAAGAAGTGCTGTATATTCTGTATTGTTTAATATAAATGCATTTTTTATTCCAATCCCGATTTGTATTTGAGATTCCCAAATCCCATCGGACTTGTCTTCTTCGTGTCCCTCAATGAGTGTAATACCAGCATTCAACTGTATGCGCCACAGCGGTTTCTATCATCATCATCATCACCACCCACGCTATGCATAAAATATATAGGTCCGCGGAGAGGCACGCTGAGGAGGCTGTGCAAACTGCAATGGAATATGGGGCATCTCTCTCTCTTTACCTAATATTTTGATTATATCCTGACATTTCAGTTGGAAGGGCAGTTATGCGTAACGGTAAAAAAAAAAAAAATCTTTTACATTTGTTTTCAAAAAGGGCACTTTTTTGATGAGGCTCAAAAAGGCAGGTGCTCAAGCACCCCTTGGCCTCTATGTGTGCACGTGCCTGCACAAGTATACATGTGAGTCCTCTGTATGTGTTTGTGTCTTTATTCTGTTAGCTCCGTAGCTAATCCGCTCCTAGTAGTCTAAGTCAGTGGTTCTCAACTGGTCTAGCCTCGGGACCCAACATTTTCCTTAGTCATTAGGCCCAGTCCACACGATCACGTGTATTTTTGACACAGTTTAATTTTTTATTATTCAAAAAAATTAAACTCTGTCCACACGACTGGTTTAAACCCAGCACAGAGTGACGTCATATACATGTAGTACAATGCCAAAGCAGTAGGTGGCGATGTAGTTCAAACATGAAGGCCATTTCAACCAACCAGAAGGGTTTAGGGTTTGTTAAAGTTATGTGATGTATACGATTGCATGTAACTGTCTAACTGTTTCCACAAGAGGGCGCTATAGGCGGAGCTATTAATGCTGGCGCCAGGTAAGACGTATAAAAGGAGATGTTAACCTCTGTCTCTTCCCATCTACCTCTCACAGAGAGAAGGTCTCATGTACTAGTATGCTCAATGTGATAATAAACCACGCCGATTAATGGCTAAGTGAGAGGACCTTGTCTTCATGACCAACTTATTGTCGCCCCATAAGTGACTCTGTCAACAGGGTTAATACCGGAAACTGACCTGAAGCCTGGAACACAAACATCCCTCCTTGCTCACAGCCAAACAATTCTACAGTTTGCAGCTAGAACAACGTGCAATAAACAAAAAAGGATACATTCACTGTGTGTTCTGCCTCATTTGTTGATGAAACAACCAACATCGACACAATTTACCACAAGAGCGGAGTTTAGTCTCACAAAAGGATCGCAGATTTTGTTAGCTTACATGCTAACATAATAATGTAGTAACGTTAGGGCTAGTAGTAGAATTAATGGATGTAAACGTTACTTAACACAGTGCAGATTGGTACAATACAATACGAACATGTGAGCTTAGTTTAGCCGCAGCTACAGGTTTACTCTGGTCAGGTCAGGAATGCGACAACAGACATCATCAGTCGATCACAACACTCTTCAACACAGACGATATGTTTCGAACAAAAGTTTGTTACAATAATTTTCATATAACGCTACTTGGGACAGCTCTGCTGTAAACACTGGTGTAGGCGGCTCTGCTCTAATCTCTCTACCCCGTGTTCGGTTGCTAACTTGCTATTGTTTGCGACAGTCTGCCGTAAACATGGGAAATAATTGCGACAGCTCTGCAGTAAACACTGGAAATAGCCTCGGTTACTATGCCCACACTGTAACCGGGATGCGCGCAAATTTTTGCAGATTTCTTAGCTTAACATAACAGACCTAAGTTTGGGGGAACTAATGGGATAACTGGGGTTGCAACAAAAGTGCAACTAAGGGCTAAAAACACAATGAAATAAAATAATAATAATAATAATAATAATAATAATAATAATAATAATAATAATAATAATAATAATAATAATAATAATAATAATAATAATAATAATAATAATAATAATAATAATAATAATAATAATAATAATAATAAATAATATATCCTTCTTAGCAGACTTCTTAGCTTAACATGCAGGGAACTAATGGGATAACTGGGGATGTTGTTTGCTCCTGACAAGAGTCTCAAAGTCTGGGGTGATGGTAGACAAAGCAACTCTGAGGTCATGCTCAATGTCCAATCTGTTCCTCCGCTTTGTCTTCAGCTGGACCCGAGCTGAGAAGCCACTTTCACAAAGATAGGTAATGCAAAAAAAAAGTTAAAAAAAATAAGTTTAAATATATATATATATATATATATTTTTTTTACACACACATCCACGACCCACTAAAAATGGCCCCGCGACCCACTTTTGGGTCGCGACCCACCAGTTGAGAAACCCTGGTCTAAGTAACGTTACCTGTCTGTGACCCCAGTACGGTGGCCTGTACTCTCTCTGTGTCGTATTAGCGTGCACACATTAACATAACACCACAGGCTGGTTTGCCTTTTTCTTCTTTGAGCTTAAAATAACTCCACACAGCTGACATGATCGCGGCGTGCTGCTAACAAGACTCACGTTTAGTTAACGATAACGTTGTTGTCGCGCTACTACTTATGTGTTTTTCTGATATCCGATCCCGTGAATTTGGCCAGTATCGGACCGATACCGATACTGAGTATCGGATCGGTGCCATCCCTAATATCAACCCCACCATGTTCCCAGTGTGTCTATATACTCTCTTGAGTTTAGCCTTGTACGTAAAGGGGCATCGTTTCATTTATAGATATTGGTTGGTTCCAATTTGCCAGTCAATCAGTGTTCTTGTTTACTCTGGCGATAGTGTCAGTGGAAAGAGAGTAATAGCAGTGGAGATTCAGATACAGTGGGGAACCCAGTGCCACATTGGGTTTAATTAAGATTACCATAAAAGGCACCTTCAGGAGAAACCAAACAGTCTTATTTAAAATAATTAAACACAGACATATACATGCACACGCACACAAGGACGGATTCGTGCAAATGGCACACACACACACACACACACTAATATATCGCACACAAGCAAACAGGCAGACACATGAGCAAACATGCACAACAAGCGCACACATGCACACACACACACTCTCTCTCTTTCTCGTTCTCTCTCTAACAGCTTCCAGTGAACAGGATGGCAAGATTAAATATCCATTATTTCCTCTGCCTCTCTGTGTGAGACGTGTGGGGGGGGATATGACAACAACAGCTAATGAGGCAAGTGAAATATCTCCCCCACGTGTGTGGGTCTCCACCCCCAAACTGAGCGGGGGGGGGGGGGGGGGGGGGGGGGTCCCAAACTGTGCCTTGACACATCCCATCCAATTTCACTTAATCAGATTCTATGTTTGCACAACGTTATCCTAAACATATGGACGAAAGGGTGAAAATGACAGCTAATGCTAATTTGGTATGCCCCCCCTCTAGTCTACTGTCAATCAGGTACTGACTGATTAGCGACGTTTGTTCATCTAAATGTATTGTATCACCTCCTTGCCAAATCTAATGTGATCCTTTGAAGCGCGGTGGGCTCTGTCTGTGGCACAGCGCTAAGTCAGCACTCCACTTAATAAGTCCTTTTCATTAAACAAGCGTTCATTAAAAATGTATTCATTCACTCATCCTCATTTGCATTTATTCATCAGAAAGCGTTCATGAAACATTCATTTGTTCACTTGTTCCAGTTTGCATGGCTTCAAATGTATTCTTCCAAGAGTTTAGATTGGAATGGGGGGCCGAAATAGGCAGAGAGAGGGGAAAAGAGAGAGAGAGAGAGGGGGGGGGGGGAGGAAGCAAAATAGGGGTAGTTATCACTCCATTCGAGCTATCTGTCCTGCAAGTCAAAGTAGAAATTAGATTACATGTTTTCTCCTCGTCATTATGGAGAAGCACTCGGCATGAAAAGAGTAGCCTGTTGCACAATATAGGCCGGCAATTTGATAACATATCATTTCAGTCATTTCCGAAGGCAAAGGGGTATATAGCAAAATAGATTCATACGTGTTTGGTTTGCCACGAAAAATAACCTATCCAGAAACCAAAATCATATCTAAACCCCTATTTTATTTTAGACTGGGGGAAAAAATGGGAAAATCACATGAAATACAAGATAAAAACAAATATAAAACAAAGAAAATCACAAAGAGTGTTGATCTTTAAATGGTATTGTAGGTCATGAGTCAGGAGCACTAAAGGAAAAGGCAGACTTTCCAAGATCAGAATGTGCTCTGGGGACCTTAAGGATATGCCTTAAGCCAGTTAAATAGGATCCAAAGTTCCAATCCAGCAACCATTGTGATGTAAGGTGGTAGTTTACCAATACGGGCTTTGTAAATAAACAAATACCAATGTTTACTACACCCATAGGTGGCGGGTGAGCCAAACATTAGGAGTAGCTATAGTTGCGTGTTGCGCAGAACGCTCAAAGTTTCTCCTTTTTTGCTTGTGCACACTGCGTGCACCTGCAAACGGTGCTGTCCATGGTTCTGAATTCATACAATACACAAACCCACTAGGCTACTACAGCGAGCCCCACTCATTTAATATATAGTGCAAATTAAGTGTTCAAATGAAGGCATCCAATATGATTAACCATTGTCTTACCTTAATGCAGCAAAAATGCAACGTTTCGTCTTGGCATCAATTATCTTTTCTGCTTTGAGTTTGTCTGTGAGCTCACATTCAATGTTCAGAGTTGACTGTCTCTCCTGGCACATTGTTGCTCTTAGCCAGTTTCGGATGCGCCTCATTGCTGAGAAAGAACGTTCACAAGTTGCGGTGCCGACAGCAATGAAGGAAAAGTTTTTCGTCATTTGGATGATGGATCTCATCATGCTTTGAAAACAATGTACATACAGTAGCTCTAAAAAGTTTCCACGATTTGATGAACTCTGACTCTCATCATGCCCTCGTAGAGCAAGCCCTTGTATGCCAAGATAAAGCAACATACAATAGCCTTAGGTGATCCGTAGTTATGCCCAGGACACCCCGGGCAGGGCTCGCCGTGGCTGCCTGCAGGTGTGCCGTGCGGTAGCTGGTGCTGCTGCTGGCAGCTTCTAAATTACTTTGTTTATTATGTTGCCTTGGAAAAAGACCGTATATCCATTTTTCTTTTGGAAATTTGACTCAAAATAGCACGCTGCTGTTCGCTACAAAGCGGAAATTCGGAAAGCAGATGTTTACGAAAAATGTATTATGCTTTGCTGCGGTATCAGGATGTGATTGGGTACATTATTTAACCTGAGCCTACAGTACCCATAATCACCAGATTGTCACCAGGGGGCTGCAGCGACAACACACACACGCAATATAGTAGCCTATATAATGCTGCGCACATATATTATATATAATTTTCAAAATTCCCAGCATAACATTTGGGTAAGCTTAGCCTACCCAAGCCTTCATTACCCGCCGCCTATGACTACACCCCTGTGCAAGAGAAGGCCAAACAACTGTATTATACAGGAAACAATGGTTTTGATTGATTGATTGAACATTTTATTAACAGATTGCAGAATGGGTACAATACAGTACGGCTCAATACACACAATTGTTAATGGAATGCAGACCAGAGAAAGACTTTCGTCTTGTTTACATCAGGGTCCCCCATTTTCAATTCATCATAGCATATATGCCATACATGACATACAGATAGACAGTACTGTTACATCTAGACATCTAGCGGCTGGGGGGCGAGAGGGGGTCGAGGGGGACTGGAAACGGGGACAGAGGGCCGATGAGGGGGTCGAGGGGGACTGGAAACGGGGACAGAGGGCCGATGAGGGGGTCGAGGGGTACTGGAAACGGGGACAGAGGGCCGATGAGGGGGTCGAGGGGGACTGGAAACGGGGACAGAGGGCCGATGAGGGGGTCGAGGGGGAATGGAAACAGGGACAGAGGGCCGATGAGGGGGTCTGGAGCAAAGAGGCGAGGGTGACAGGCGCTCCAAGCGCAGGACTCGGGGTCGGGCGCAGAACCCCAGACGGGGGTTTCTACAAACGAAGACCACAGCGTAGACCACGGCGAAGACCAGGGCACAGACCACGGCGAAGACCAGGGCGCAGACCACGGCGAAGACCAGGGCGCAGACCACGGCAAAGACCAGGGCGCAGACCACGGCGAAGACCAGGGCGCAGACCACGGCGTAGGGCTGGACCAGACGATGAGTCGGGACCAGACGAGGAGCCGGGACCAGACGAGGAGCCGGGACCAGTCGAGGAGCCGGGACCAGATGAGGAGCCGGGACCAGACGAGGAGCCGGGACCAGACGAGGAGCCGGGACCAGATGAGGAGCCGGGACCAGACGAGGAGCCGGGACCAGACGAGGAGCCGGGACCAGTCGAGGAGCCGGGACCAGACGAGGAGCCGGGACCAGATGAGGAGCCGGGACTAGTCGTGTTGTGGCAATGTTTGTGAAGAAAATTTTTAAGTAATTGGCCACATCCAGTGAGTATCATAGCTATTACCAATAATGAATCTGAGGGCAGAGGGATCGACCGCTTTCAGAGCCGGCCGTGTTTTCCTTTTTACCCCCTTGAATGCCCATCAACCACTTCAATGTTAGCGTTAATATTGCCTAATCTATGTTTTAAATGTGTCTAATCTGCCCGTCGCTTATCAATGACTCATTTTCCAGTCAACATTGTCGAAGCGGATTGTTTTTTTATCGGTTCATTTCCGTTTTATAGCATTTTGAAAAGCCCTCGTTTTCACGGAAAATAAAAAGATTCTGTGATAAACGCCCTGTAGGTACTGGAATATTCTAGAACGTTGTCATTTTTCGGCCTATTTATGAATCGTTTTCAAATAAACGCTAGATTATCGATAGTATACGTGTACGTATGCACGCTGGTGCTGTGAGCTGAAAATCGATTCTCTTATTTCCTGATCGCTCGCACAGCCAAACAGCCATATCACACATAGGGGAAAAGCGTATATCTCCGTGAAAACAGGTCTGATTATCCTAAGACTGGTCAAATAGATTCCTTACCTGAGATCAGATGGTATCCAAAAAGATTATTCCAATTCCTGATCGCCATTCCAAAAATCTATCCTTTTATTGATCCAATGCTACGTACTGTAAAGACATATTACACGCTGTTCTGATGGTCCACAATGACTCCGAGCGGCTCGGGGTACATGCGTGAGAAGTAAAATGTGGATTCCGGAGTTTTTTTTTCTCATCCATTTTCATTGAGTCCATTCCAAAAGGGTGCATTACCATCTGGGAGACGATAGGGGGCGCTTTTTTCACATCTGAGCGCCTGGTGGGTCTGGTTTCCCAACGGTAGACTCGGTTGATGAAATATGAATTCAGATCGCTAATAAAAAAAAAAAATCACGCTAATTATCGTGCTGGGCATTCAGGGGGCGGGCTGCTAACACGTGTTATGTCGTGGCTGGCATTCAAAGTGGAAGCAGCAGCATGTCTATAAATCACCATCGTCCAAAACCGATTCACAATCATCGTCCGACTAATCACAGGAGAGCTGGTTCTGTTTCTGCACAAGAAGAGTTTTCTGTTGCAGCTTGCTGGCAAGGTTGTCTATATGGTATTTCAATGTACATGTCTCATCGAGCCAAATGCCGAGATATTTAAACTCAGTGACTCTTTCAATGCTAGAACCATTCACAGTAGGATATAAAACCATTATATATCCTAAGACGTCTACTGTGAATGGATTATGTGTCCATTCAAATCAAACCAAGTAATGTACAGTAAAATGCGAGAACGCATAATGAGGTCAAGTGCAGGACATTCTATCAGCAGTGAGTTGATACATATTGCATGACTGGGCTCTTTACTACACTGCCTTCTCATGTCATGAACCAGCTGAACATCAAAGACACTTTGAGAAATTCCTCAGTGAGGAAAAAAAAGAGCAGCTTTGTTCTGCACAGCATACCTACGGGTATGGCTCCCTGCACATACACTACATGTGTTTTTTGTGTGTGTGTGTGTGTGTGTGTGTGTGTGTGTGTGTGTGTGTGTGTGTGTGTGTGTGTGTGCGTGTGTGCGTGTGTGCGTGTGTGCGTGTGTGTGTGTGTGTGTGTGTGCGTGTGTGCGTGTGCATACGCACGTGCATGTGTATCTGTTTGTGTTGAGTGTGATGAATTGAATGCTAGATGCACCACAGCGGGATCGCCATCATACGTCTAACCCCTCCACGTTCTCGCCTCCTCGTTCTCCTCTCTTCTTCCCTTCCCCTTATCCTCCTTTCTCTCCGCTCTCTCTCACTCCGTCGGGGGAAGCATCAATCTGAGTGACAGGTTGTGAGATGCTCCTCCCGGGGTTTGGAAAGAGACGGGAGCGCTGTCAACATAAATATTCCTCCTCGAAGCATGTCAGACACAGAGCAGCCATGGCCACCATTGGATCTTCATCCATGATGGTAGCCGGAACATATGAGGCATGATGACTATGTTTATTAGCCCCCCCCCCCCCCCCCCCCCACTACCGTGTACTCCAGGCTTTCCCCTTGCGGTCAAGACCCCCAAGTGGTGTCACCCCAATATGAAAACAGCTTGAAAGATCCCATAATCCAATTATAACGACTGCAGTTATATTTCTAAGTAGGCTATACCGACTGCAGTTGTATTTCTAATTATAATGACTGTAGTTATATTTCTAATTATAATGACTGCGGTTATATGATTTTATTACATGGCGTTTTCACATTCGCCGAAATGCTTGCTTGTGATTGGTCAACAGCCCCCCGACTGCGGTCATTATTTTTCAATAATGACCGCAGATTTTTCAATAATGACCGCAGAGCGCAGCTGTTCGCAATCAAGCCCACTGACACACTGTTTCAGTGCAATTAGACACTGCCGTGCCGGCGATGACAGGGGGCGGAGCGACGAGCGGCGCCAGAACACAGCGGAGCCAGAACACAGAGGCTGCCCGCGATAATAATAATCACTTTATTTGGGCTGACAGAGCCACAGAACAACTGCGATTTGTCAAATGAATTAGGTATATTGTTAGTAAGTTAGCCATGTAATAAGCGGGATAATGTATAGCGCTGCACTGACAGCGGAGCCAGAGGCTGCCCGCGATAATAATAATCACTTTATTTGGGCTGACAGAGCCACAGAACATCTGCGATTTGTCAAATGAATTAGGTATATTGTTAGTAAGTTAGCCATGTAATAAGCGGGATAATGTATAGCCTACTCGGTCATTGTCGCCTCGGTATTTTAAACTCTGTGTCGGTCAATTATTTTGCGACAATGACCTCGTAGCCATACATTATCCCTTACATAACGACTGCAGTTATATTTCTAAGTATACCGACTGCAGTTGTATTTCTAATTATAATGACTGTAGTTATATTTCTAATTATAATGACGGCAGTTATATTTATAATTATAACGACTGCAGTTATATATAGCTTGCCTATGAACATAGTATGTTTAAATGTAAACACCAGTAGGAGGCCATGCTGGGAAAGTCAGAACTTGTTTTCCAGAAAAAAACATATTTGTGCGGACCCCTTGATTCCACTCGCTGGCATTGAGGCTAGCGGTATCAAATGGAGCCTTTCATTAGCTTACCATCTAGCAAAATAATGGTAGATAAACTCGGAGTAATGTGCATCGTTTACATAGCAGTCGGGGAACAGGATACATTTTGCTACCACAAAGGACAGTTTGTGAAAAGGAAAGATAGTTTACAGAAGTGCAGCACAAGTGTGCTGTCGCTAAGACAACTGTTTCTCTGGTAATTCAAAGGTTTTGTCCTGATAAACATTTGTTTGTATTGAAATATAGGACAGGGAAAATGGGCATTGTGAGTGAAGTGACATGCTGCTAAGTCAACAGCCTGTTACTCACACAGCGGCCATTTTTCTCTTACAGTATGTCTCCCTCAGGGTGGAAAGGAACCCAACCTGAGCATGACATAAGAGCAAAATGGCTGCTGTGTGAATATGGTAAATAGCCTTACGACCAGTTAATTTTTACCGGAACGAAGTGTAGTCAGTGCAATGTCCTGAGGCCAAGGATGAGGCATGTTGCACAGATACATATTCAATATGTGTAAACAAGCCACATGGAATAATCACAGAAATTCTGCACTTTTGGCTCAAAGTCATGGTAAGATGTGAAATACAAATTTGATGAGCACAGAAGGAAGCACACACACGTGCACATACATACTGTACGTGCGCACACACACACACACCGTAAACACGTGAAAAAATACTTGAGTACGACTCACATGTTAATGTGTGTGCATTTTAGTGTGTGTGTCACTGTGTCTAAATGAGACCATGTGCATTATTGTCACACGGAGCACTGTCATACATCCATGGTGGCTTTTCATTATCATGCCACAACGAGGGAATTATTCATCACCAGCATGTCCTATGTCCCTGTCAGTTTCCACTTACATCACACAGCCATGCACAGGTAGCCATTATGTACACATGACCCGGCGACCACACTCAAATTAAAACGCACTCAAAGTCGCCAGCTGGCACTGAAAAGCCCTCCTTTAGTTCAGTGGACTCTGTGTGTGGTCCCATTCGAAAATTAATTCTAGTAAAACATACATCCTGTAATTTTACACACTATAGAGATTTACCATGGAAATACTGTAGTGATATACAGTGTTCTTGTGTTTTTCTCATAGACATGATAGATTTACCACAGGAATACTGTAGGGATTCACCATAGTAGTTATGTAGTGTAGTGGAATGTTAGAGAAATGTATGGTGAATCACTATAGTATTCCTGTGGTTTTACCTTAGAAATACTATGGCAGTACTATAGTATTTGGTGCATTCGAATTCGAACATAATTGCTATAGGCCATCCTTGTATAGCACTGAAAAGCCCTTTTATTTCTGTGAGCTCTCTCTCTCTCTGTGTGTGTGTGTGGCGTGTGCGTATGCGTGTGTGTGTGCGTGTGTGTGCGTGTGTGTGCGTGTGTGTGTGTGTGTGTGTGTGTGCTGTTAAGCAGAGATTGAAGACACCTTTGTCTCTCCGCTGCCTGGCTGTAGGTAAATCTTTAATAGAGTTCAAGGGACTAGTCCTCACCTCACCTCACTCCCCCGGAAGACACGCAGCCAGGACACCCAAGGCCAGCAGCACTGCACAATACTACTGCGCTCTGCAGGCAGGCAGGCAGGCAGGCAGGCAGGCAGGCAGGCAGGCAGGCAGGCAGGCAGGCAGGCAGGCAGGCAGGCAGGCAGGCATGCAGGCAGGCAGGCAGGCAGGCAGGCAGGCAGTCAGTCAGTCAGTCAGTCAGTCAGTCAGTCAGTCAGTCAGTCAGTCAGTCAGTCAGTCAGTCAGAGTCTCTCTCTCTCTCTCTCTCTCTCTCTCTCTCTCTCTCTCTCTCTCTCTCTCTCTCTCTCTCTCTCTCTCTCTCTCTCCCTCCCTCCCTCCCTCTCAGCCATGAGGCCATGAGGAACAGATGCAGCTTATTGCTCTAGGCCTTCCTCCGTTGGACATTATTAAAGATTACAAGAGATAATCACTGTGGTATCATGCCGGACGCCAGGATCAGCCGGCACAATATCATGTGTAGAACAATTCACTTCAGGTTGGAGGGATATTAGGCCTTGGCCGGTCCTCCTGTGGGGTCTGTCTGGGTCTGAAAACGGTCAAGAGATAAGATGGTACGGGAAGTCAAGGTTTTAGCAAAGCTTAAAGCGACAATCTGTAATGTTAGTTGATATTTCTTTTTTTGGTCTGACATGTGGGTTGGGGTTTAGCATACTGTGAATTTCTCCAGACCCTCTGTTGGCAGAGCCAGAGGTGTGACCAGCAATAATAACCCCTCCCCCTATCCCCACTCAACTCTAACACACATCAGACAAAAACAAAAAATTTAAACAAAGGGCAATACCAAGAGGGGCTCTTTTGCCTAGAGGTCGCCGTTTGACGAGATTACAGATTCTACATTTACATATGGACATAAGTCCTCATAACTGCATCCAACAAACACAATGTACACACAGTGTACTGTACCTATGTGTGCACACATGAAGGTTTACACACAGGAGGATATACTGATGTATGTGGTGTGTGTGTGTGTGTGTGTGTGTGTGTGTGTGTGTGTGTGTGTGTGTGTGTGTGTGTGTGTGTGTGTGTGTGTGTGTGTGTGGGCGCGCATGTGCATGTGTGTGCATAATATGTTATACACGAGTTCCATCAATATTCTACCACCAGCTAAAAATCCGAACAGAAAACATCTCACTCTTATCGCTGGGATGCGCAGGATATCTTCCTATCTATCAGTTTGTGCAAGGCTTATCAGTGGCCTATCATTATCTGAGCCTCAGCCATGGACAGCTGCTCTGTAGAGCTGCAGGGAAGGCCACTGGAATACCAATCAGACTGGGCCATATAACAGGATGGGGGGAGGGAGGGAAGGGAGGGAAGGGAGGGAAGGGAGGGAGGGAGGGGAGCAGTGGCGTCGCCAGACGCTTTTCAGGGGGGCTTAAACCCCCCAAAAAATACCCCTCCCCCCAAAAAAACAAAACATCTTAGCCGCATTATCCGACTTTCTTCTAGCGTTTTTAAGATAGCATAAAGGTAGTGGTATCATGAAACTAGACAACCTAAGGAATCCATTAGTAGCACATCATGCTAGCTTATCGGAATGGGGGCTAAATAATTCTGCAAAGTTGGGCAAAATATTGGCGAGGGAATAAATAGCAGCACCATTTTCAGAGGGGTCCCTTGACCTCTCACCTCAAGATATCTGGATTAAAATGGATTCTATGGATTTCCAGCCATGTCCGGTATATGCTAATCCCATGCAGTTTGGGGGCCAATTTTCTTTTCATGTAGTAGGCTACATGTGTTATTTTCGCCTATTTAAAAGATGGCTTATTTGCCTATTTCTACATACTGTGGTCCCTAAACAGTCTTGGAATTACATAGATTGGTTATGCCTGCAAAACCGAAACGCCTGTGGATCCAATGAGTCCAACTCTATTTATGGGTGGTGATGATGATGTTAGTCCTCATAGTAGCCATTTCAATGTGGTGAGACCTTTTTCTTTTTTTTACTTGACCTCACTGTATTAAATTATTTATTGTGACCTCTAGGATAATCACAGCTTGACGACACTTTACAGCCACAAACTAGAGACATGGCTCATGAAAATAAAGGTGGTTCTGAGCCACGTCATGTTTACAGTACCAATTCTCGTGTGGTCAAATATGGTTAAATTTTGCACCAAATCTGTGTAACAAATGGTATCAATCCAAAATTGCTGCAACAACTCATGAGACATAATTGAGTCAGTGTGATGATGATGATGATGGTTGATGGCTATCATTAGGCATAGATACAATCTCCCATGCCTCTGTACACACAACAATTAGAATAGCCAAGATTCCAAACAGTACAACAGGCATAGATGTAATGTATTGACAGACAGTGTTGAGCTGCATCTCAAAGTCCTTAGGGTCCCAGCTTTCCAATGGTGTGTAGCCTGCTGCTGACCTTGACCTTGCAACCACTTGGAAAAAGTCTCAAGTGGTTAATGACCCCTTATGAGCTTTTGTTTTGAATCATTTTAGCACAAAAGGTTGTTGAAAGTACCTTTCCCACTCTCTGAAGATAGTTCTTCATGTTCCCAAATAATAATAAAAGAAATAATACACTTTATTTGTATAGCACCTTTCATACAGAAATTAAGTGCTTCACAGCAGTAAAAAAAAAATGCTGATAATAAATAAAGAGAGGTAGCAAGGTAATGTAAATCACAGTTTTTCACATTAGGATCTATAACATCCCAATAGGCCTCTCTGTTTACGGTTTCATTCAGTAATACAAATAATAAAATAGAATAGACAGAGTAAAAAAGTGCGGTTTGATTCTGTTTAAAAATAGGCAATACAAAAAAGTATCAAATAGAAAATAGAATAACAACAATAATACAAATCAGGGCTGTACGTTAACCTTTTTTGCACATACTGTAGCACTGGTGCTAGAGGATAGTAGTATAGATAGAAGTATAACGCGTCTCTAGAATCTCTAAAAACAACCACAAGTAGTGCAGTTAATCACTTAAACAGGTATGTGACTGGTAAACAGGGCTGGATTGGGGAAATAATTCATACCGGGAGATATAGCGCGAAATATAGCCCCAGTCAGGCCACTTTTTAAGCGGGGGTCTGGGAGTCCCCCACCAGGAACATTTTTGTTACAAAGACTTAATTTCCTGCATTCTGGTGAATTTTAGTGCATGTGAATCACAAACTAATGAGCCAACAATTGCTTAGTACAATGTATTGTTATGAACCTCAAATAAAACTGTTGTGGCACTAGCAACGCTACTCTCTCCACCTTCAAAAAGAAAAAAGCAAGAGCACAACATATTTTTCTATTTACTATTATAATACAGTTAACCACTCTCTCCACCTATTCAAACAGAGCAAGAGCACAATACCCTATTCAGTTTACTGATGCACTACCCATCAACAGTTAAAATAGCCCTTTACACAAACATTAAAGGGGCTATGTATTATAAATGACATTTTTCAGTCTCTAGCATTGTATTATAGTAATAGGAGTTCGTATCAATGTGTTTTAGGGTCTAAATACCATATTGGCGGATTGCTCAGATTCAGCCCAGCCCCTTTCGTCCTACAGTAAATCAGGTCATTTTGATTTGAAGGCCTGAGTCACGTCATTCGGGCTCTGGGTAGCGCACAGTGATGCGATTGGCTCTGTGGTTGGAGCTAATGCCCGCCCCCATTATACCTAGAATAGAGAGGTACCTACTACCTAGAAACAGGAGTGCAGTCACTTGCATATCGTCCACGATGAGCAAACCCAGCAGAACATGTTCTGTTCCTGGCTGTAAAGCTACTAATACGTCTTTGCACGCTTTTCCCGTGGATGCCGAACTTCGCCAGCAATGGACCAAGTTCGTTTTTGGGGACCCTCCTAGTTCTGTCGCAACGTCTCATACTCGGGTTTGTACTGCACATTTTTCCACCGAAGACGTTGTCAATCAAGGTCTTTTTGATGCTGGGGTGGCATCCTGGAAGGTGCTAAACAAAGGAGTTGTACCTACTATTCGGGACCCGACAGAAGTAGTAAGTAGATATGTTGTAATTAGTGAGCTAACTAACTACGTTCACGTGTGTGTGTGTGGGGAACCATTGTTTGGGGGGTGAGTACAATCTAACATTAGTGTGTGTGTGTTCGACGGTGGGGTAAACAAAGGAGTTGTACCTACTATTTGGGACGCGACAGAAGTACACTGTATATAACGGTATGCTGCTCTTTATAAAGTAACGTTATAGCAAACTATTGAAGCAAGCTAGTCATAATTAAAAACTGCTCAATACAAACACAACTAGTCAGAGGTAAACAAGGTAACGTTACTTATAGCAAGCTATCGAAGCAAGCTGGCTGGTCAAGTAAGTAATGTTACTCGCTCTTTTCGGCAAGCCATTATACTAACGTTGTAACTAACGTTACATACATACAAGATAAACTTACCAATCGGAAACTATTTGCAAGCCTCACTGTTGCAACTCGACTTCTTCTTCTGAATCATACTGTGGGTCGCTCTCTGGATCCCAAACATAATGTACAGCCATGTTGTATTAGTTAGTAAAATCGGTATATGTTTTGCGTGTCGAAATAAAAACCTGAAACCTGAGACCTTCACCTGGATGGAAGGACGGGGAGATGGGCGGAGCTATTTGGTGGGTGGCTGTCACTCAAAGCATTCTGCTAGTATGGGTGGAGCCAAGCCAATAACAGCTTGAAATCCTAAGACAGAAAAATGCTGGTTTTGAGTACTTGATTAGAAATATAAAACAATGATTATTTTTGGAATAAACCTTACAGATGTGTTACATAGACTCACAGGAATTGTGTAAAGTTGCCCAAATAGTGCTAGGAATAGCAATACATAGCCCCTTTAAATAACAGACCTTTCATTAACAATACTATAATAACAGTAGCCACTGCCAGAATAGTGTGACACATGTATCGCGTGTGGTGAGCACACGCATGCATGCACAACGAAGACAGAAGATTGCGTTGTCTCAATCATTTTAACTATAAAATTATGAGCTCAAAGTATGAGCTCACTGACTGAAATTTCCAACAAAAAGCATCAATTGTCAAATAATATTGATCACATTACACTTTGGTGCAAGAAAACATTTGATAAATGTTGCCGGATTTAGCAGCATCTCCTGTAAGGGCCTTTCTTTGTTTTCTCCCTCTCTGCTCCACCCTTTCTCTTTCTTCCACTGTCCATCTTGACTTTCCCTCTCTGATCTCTCCCGAGTCCCTCACTACCTGGCTCACTGGCTATTATTCTGCAGAGTGCCATCTGCCATCAGTTGTATCGCCTGGTCCCCCAATCACATGCGGCAGCACGGCTCCATTTGTGTGTGTGTGAGCCACGAGAGAGAGAGTCAGAGAGATAGTTCTCCAACTCTGTCGCAGACAGTGAAATCCTAGTTGTTCCCCACCTACCTAGGTTATCTAACTATAGCGCCGCCGCAACTAGAAACAATGGCCTGGCAAAAATAATAATAATAATTTTTTTAATTTATTTTTGTATCTGTGCAGGCCAGGCCAGGCCACCGGGAAAACTCCCGGTGCTCCCGATGGCCAGTCCGGGCCTGCTGGTAAAGGACATGAATGTTGCATAGAGGACACACAAAATCCAAATCTTAACAAGAAAATGTTTTTGTTTATTTTCCCATAATGTAAATTGCAGGGACATAACAACTGTATACAAGACAATGTTACGCTTTGTTTTGGGCGTTTGGCTTGTTTCTTTACTTTGATTTGACTTGAAAATACCTCTTCATTTGTAGGGCATCGATTTTCTAATAGTCATTAAATTATAAAAAATGTAATAGTTTATGCGACTATCGTTTTAAAATAAATATATTTTCCCTTGTTTTTACCAGCACCTACACTGTGTAGTGTATTGATAGGGGACCCCTATTAACTGTTATACCTCTGAACAGCATGCTGGGTAGGCCTACAGCTCGCTAGATATCCAGGTTGGGGGGCAATCTTCAAATAGTAGACAATTGTTTTTTATTGGTGAAAGTGAGACAGGTACAGCATTGTTATTTATATATCACCATCTTTATTTATTATGAAAAATGTAATTCAATATATTGAACTTTTATGTATTCAATATCTAACACGATGTGAAAATCCGCCTAAAATATATACCTAGGTAAATGGAATATTGCTCCACTTCTACAAGGGCTATTTGCATATTCTTGGTATCTAGGTACATATATGGACCTCAGGGAATGTATTCACAGTGTCAGAAATATTGTGTCTATTACTAGGCTTGCTTAAATTGTGATGAAACAAAGGAGAATATGAATTATGATTTTTCTTTGCATCTTTGACAGTGAATAACACCATGATAATAATGACCAAACTTAAAAAACTGCCATTGATCTCGTTCAGTACCCTATTGAGATCATGTGTACAAAGAATCTAAGGAAATTAATAAAGGGAAGATGATTAAACCGAAGGTTCTGTAGATACAGTACTGAATTCTCCCATCCGGACCAATGCAATTTGAAATATTATTATAGAATATAGAATATGATGCTTAAATAAAGTTTTCATTCATTCATTCATACATTACCTTATTATAGCCAATTCGCACATTTATATATATATATTATCTTTCAAATGCCTGAGTTCAATTTGGATTTAGTATCACCAGGCGTGCATAATAACAGATAATGAAATCTACTGTAATCTAGTGTCCTTTTAATTTTCCCCACAGTGCAACCATTTTTAAACTAATTTCAGATCTAATTGTTCCTACATGCTAACAATAGGGAGGAGAAAATGTTACCTTTTGTGGTTTATTATCGCGAATCATAACAGTTATTGATATGATTCATTCAGAACGCTGAACTTTGAAAGCCCACAGTATCTGACAGGAAGTGTAGTTCGGAAAAATTCCAACGCTGGTCGACAGCTATGTATGTCCTCTACAAAATGGCCGCAAAAAGACTACAATTCCCATGGTTCAAAATTTCCATTTCCGTTTCCTAATGGCACTTTTAACCTATTGCTAAACTAACGTATTGATTGTTTGGTGCTCGCTATCAGGGATGACACTGATTGTATTCAGGTGTGTACTTTATTGAGCACTCGCATCAAGTCCAGCTCCGAGCATACAATGCATATACCTCAGTCTACTTCCACAGTCTTATCCTATGCCTAGCCTCTCTCAGGTGGAGAGCGCCCTCTCCTGACCTGGTGGAGGTATCGTAACATCTCTCTTTACATAACAAACTGAAAGCATAAATGTGTCTTTTAGACTACCCACAACTGTGTCACTTAGATTAACTCAACAAGTGTACTACTGGGTTATGATAACTTCCCATACCCTTAACTTCAACCTTATACATCAATAACATTTTGATGAAAACTCTTAACATTGTAATAACATTGTTCAACGCTCTCGCCCCTTGTCTTTGTTCTCTCTTTATGTTACATAGTCTTTCGAGTATCTCACAGGTCTCTGAATGTTGGATCTGGTTCTAGTGTGTTTTGGGTGTCTTGGTGATATTCTGACTCCCCCCTTGCGACCTGTGGTTCCCTATTCTCTGGTGTGTCTGTATCAGTCTCTGTATCCCCGTCGATTAGTTCTTCCACAGGGGATATAGGGATCTTTTCTGTCACTGGACGGATGTCCTTTCGATTCCGGCGGTATTTCCTTCCCTTTACCAGAACGATGTAAGAGCGGTCACTGTGTTGATCGATGCATGTTCCGAGTGACCATCTACTGTCTGGGTCTTTGGGGTGAAGCAGGACTCTCACAGTTTGTCCTTGGATGATCACAGGCATGTCCCGTGCTTGTGTGTCATATTGGCGTTTCATTGTCACTGTTTTGGCTTGTTTCCGTTCAATGACATTCCTCACCACGGTGGGCTTCATCTGCGTGTCCCTGGTGGGCAGGAGTGTCCGTGTCCTCCTGGACATGAGTCTCTGCACTGGAGAGCTCCCTAGACCCTCTGTTGGAGTGTTCCTCCATGCCAGGATGGCTTTCCATGGGTCTTCTCCATCCAGGATGGTCTTCTTCAGCAGAGTCTTTGCTATTTTCACTGCCGCCTCTGCTTTGCCGTTGCTCTGACTGTGGTATGGTGATGATGTCTTGTGGCTGAAATCCCATTCCTGCGCAAAACACTGAAAGTCTATTCCTGAAAACGGAGGTCCATTGTCTGTGAACACAATGTGAGGGATTCCATGTCTGCTGAAGTGCTTTTTGCAGCATTACATAACGGTAGATGATGTGTAGTCTGCCAGCTCGTCTAGTTCCCAGTAATCTGAATAGTAATCCACCATGATGAGGTATGTGGACTTGTTGACTGTGAGCAAGTCCATTCCCACCTTTGACCATGGGATGTGAGGGATTGGTTGGGGAATCAGTGTTTCCCTTTGTTGTCTTCGTTGGACTGCGTTGCATGTGGAACAGTCATTGACAAAGTTCTTTATGTCGTTCGTTATGCCTGGCCAGAAGACGGTCTCTCTGGCTTTCCTGAGGCTGGCTTCTACGCCTGAGTGGCCTGTGTGAATCTTTGATAAGAACATGGGGTGTAACACTGTAGGAATGAGTACTCTGTCCCCTTTAAAAATAAGTCCATTTTCGACTGTGAGTTCCTCTTTGTAGGTCCAGAATGGATGTAGTAAGTGGCCTACGTCCTGTTTGTACTCTGGCCATCCCTTGATGACTCTTGCGTGTAGTGTTTGAAACACTGGGTCTTGTGCTGACTGAGTTCTGATGGTTTTCAGCATCTGTGTGGAGATGTTGATGTTACTTGCGTGCTCTACGTGTTCTATTTCCTTCGTAGTGAGGCCCATGGCGTAGATCGTGGTTGGTGTCTGCATCTCTGTGTGCACCGTGTTGGGTAGTGGCGCCCTGGATAGGAAGTCGGCCACATGTAGGTCTTTGCCTTGTTTGTATATCACCTGTAGTTGGGATCTCTGTAGTCTGAGCAGCATCCTCTGTAGCCTCTTGGGTGCTGAAAGTAAAGACTTTTTAAAGATCATTTCCAGTGGTTTGTGATCAGTGTGTATTGTGATACAGTCTCTGCCATGTATGTACTGGTCGAACTTGTCGCATGCGAACACAATGGCTAGGCATTCCTTCTCTATCTGTGCATACCTTTGTTCTGTGGGCGTCAGCGTCCTGGAGGTAAATGCTACAGGTTGTCCATGTTGTAGGAGGACTGCCCCTAGGCCTGTCTCGCTGGCGTCACACTGGAGGGTGACCTCTTCCTTGAGATCGTAGTATTTGAGTACTGGGTGGCGTGTGACCAAGTGTTTTATGTTCTCTAGTGCTGCGTCATGTTTCGGTAACCATGTCCATTCTATGTCTTTATCTGTCAGTCATCGCAGTGGGTCGCATATGTCTGATAGACTAGGTAGGAACCGTGACAGATAGTTAACAAACCCCAACAGCCCTTGGAGTGACTTGACGTCTGTCGGCGTCTGCATGTTCTGGATGGCAGTGATTTTCTCCGGATCTGGACACAAGCCTTCTGCTGTGAGACGATGACCCATGTATGTCACGCTGGGAAGCTTCAGCCTGAGTTTCTTCTTGTTGAGTTTTAAGTTGGACTCTCTGGCTCTCTGCAGCAGGGCTCTGAGATTTCCATCGTGGTCAGCCATCGCTTCTTCATTGGTGTTTCCACATCCGTACACCAAAATGTCATCTGCTATCACACTCACCCCCTTTAGGCCCACCAATATTTCATGCTGCCTCCTTTGATATTCTTCTGCTGCTGGTTTTATACCAAAAGGCATCCTCAGCCATCTGTATCGTCCTTCGGGAGTCCAGAATGTGGTTAAATGACTGCTCGTTTCATCTAACTTCACCTGCCAGTATCCATCTTTGGCGTCTAGCACCGAAAATATATTTGCATTTGCTATGTCTGATAACACTTCTTCTACCGTGGGCATCTGGTAATGTGACCTCAACAAAGCCTTGTTTAGTGCACCTGGGTCAAGGCATATGCGCAGTTTGTCCTTCTTCTCTGTGACCACCATGTTGCTGATCCATGGCGTCGGCTCTGTGACCTTGGTTATGATGGCTCCCTGTTCCATTGCTCTTATGGCTTTGATTACCCTCTCTCTTATTGGAATAGGCGTCCGTCGTGGCAGTTGTTGTACTGGCTGCACCTTGGGGTCTATTTCCAGGTGTAACTCTCCTGGTAGACAGCCAAGCCCCTCAAAGACATCTTCATATTTAGAAATAATCTCTTCTGCTGTCTGGGGATTATCTGTGTTCGGCTGGTTCTGGATGTCAACACTGTGAATTACATGTTTATGATTCACATTGATCAGGTTCAGTCTCGTGCAGGTTTCCGCTGAGAGCAGTGGGGTCTGCTCTGTATCCATTATCTGAAATCTGAGGTTGTATATCGACCCTTCATGATCCGCTTTGAGTTCATATTCTCCTCTGGGCTTTATCAGTGTGCCATCATATAGCTTCAGTGTGGCTTCGCTGTGTAGTAGGTTCGGGTTCCCGTCCTGTAGGATGCGTTGCAGGTCAGTGAAGCCCATTACATTGACTGTAGATCCTGTGTCAAGCTGACATTTCAGAGTCTCGCTGGGATCATAACTCAATGGTTTATCAGTCTGTGCCCTTAGTTTGAGATTAATGAACCATTTGTTTGTAGCGTTTTCAAGTGAGTTCACTTGAGAGATATACCATATTTCCTCTGATTGTTCATCCGAGTCTCCCTCTTTGTCCATCATGTGTAGTTGAGGTTTGTGTTGGTCCTTCTTACACACTCGGGCAAAGTGATTCCGTTTGCCACATGCTTTACAGGTGACCCCATATGCTGGGCATTTGGCCTTCTCATGCATTGATCCACAGTAGTGACAGAGAGAGTCTTTTTGTGGTCTGTGTTTGGTGTCACTGTAAGTATTGGGTTGCCTATACGTTTTCTGGGTACGTGGTTCTGACTGACATCCTCGTGAGGTATAGCTTGATTCAAAGCTGCGTCCCCGGGAAGCGTAATGTACAGCCTCCTGTTCTCCTCCTATTTTCTTAATTTGGATTTGTGTCTGTTCACTGGATCGACACGTGTCAATTGCTTTCATTAGTGTGAGTTTTGGTTCTCTCAGCATTCGTGCTTGTGCACTGGAGTCTTCGGTGCCCATGACTATCCTGTCTCGAATGAGCTCTTCTTTTAGTGCATTAAATTCACATGTGTCTGCTAGCTTCCTCAATTTGGCTACATATTGGTCTGACGTTTCACATTGGCTTTGTTTACAGTCATTAAACAGAAATCGTTCATATATTACATTCCTGTTTGGTTCAAAATGTGCCTGTAGTGCCTGTAGTATTTTCACTACGTCATCCCTGTCTCCATCTTGCATGTGTAGGTGTTGTTGTAGCTGATGGCATTCTTTACCCATAATAGTTAGTAGAGTAGCCACTCGTATCTTCATTTCCTTTTTATCTCGTCCCGTGGCTATTTCATAGTTTTCCCATTGTGCGCGAAAAAACGTCCAGTTGTTGTAGACGTCTCCTTTCATGTCCATTGGTTCTGGAACTGGGATGTTGTACGTCGCCATGTTAGCCACTTAGCTGTCCGTGTCGTTACCTTAGCGAGTTAGCTGTTCGTGCGGCTACTGGTTAGGTTATCGTTCAACGTTTTTTTTTATTTTATTTTTTTTTATCTTTATCTTTGTCTTACTTGTCCTCTTGGCATGGTTCTGGCTTCTGACACCATGTTTGGTGCTTGCTATCAAGGATGACACTGATTGTATTCAGGTGTGTACTTTATTGAGCACTCGCATCAAGTCCAGCTCCGAGCATACAATGCATATACCTCAGTCTACTTCCACAGTCTTATCCTATGCTTAGCCTCTCTCAGGTGGAGAGCGCCCTCTCCTGACCTGGTGGAGGTATCGTAACATTGATGATAATATACATTCTACATGCTTTTGTGACATGTTAGTGATGTTAATACTTGAAAACGTTTGACAAAAAAATCGCAACTTATATGCAATATTAAAAAGAATATGGATTTATGACCAGATGTCATTTTTTGGGTCGATATCGACCCTGTGGGGTGGAACAGGTTAAATTATACATGAATGATTTAAGTTTTACTTTGATATATGGCGGAATGAGGTTCGAAGGGTCAAAGTGGGAAGACTGTCAGGTTTTAAACTGTGGATACCTGTCAGGATGGAGGTAGGTGAGTTCCAATTGTTGTAGGCAATCACAGAGACGGAGAAGGTATACTTGATTGATTGATTGAAAAGTTTAGAGGGCTGTACATTGCAGGTGGGGGGGGGGGGGTGGGTTGGGTAGGGGACACACACACATTTTACACTGTACATTGGAATACTGACAAAGCCTTACTTGGTCATTTACTGTACAACTAGGTTAGGACATTTGTAGGGGCCAGTTTCGAATTGCAGTCTCACGTAGGTGTTTTTTGAGAGTGTTTTTGAAAGTGGGTAGTGATTCACATTCCTTTACAGCTTTGGGTAGGGCGTTCCACATTGATGTGGCATAATTGCGAAACGTGTTTAGTCCCTTGTTTGAGCCGAATCTGGGTTTTACATGATTTGTGGAGCTCCCTCTGGTGTTGTGATCGTGGTATTCACTGACCTTTGGGAAGTATTTTGACATGTACATGGGTACCTTGGTCGCGTAGTGTATCTTGTAGACCAGGCCCATTGCAAGTTGCTGTACTCTGTCGTCTACTCTAAGCCATCCTAGGTTGTCAAAGTGGGCAGGGGTGAGGTGGGTTCTAGGAGTCAGGTCAAGCAGTAGTCTGACTAGCTTGTTTTGAGATGTTTGTAATTTGTTTTTTAGTGCCTTTGAGGTGCTTTGGTACCATGAGGTGCAGGCATAGTCATAGTACCCTTGAATGAGTGCTCCTGCTAGAGTCTTCAGGGTATTCTTGTTTACCAGAGAGGAGATCCGGTACAAGAATCGCGTTCGTTGGTTGACTTTTTTTATTACATTGGATGCCATTTTGTCACAGGAAAGATTAGCCTCTAGGATGGAACCCAGGTAGGTAATTTCATCTTTCCACTGTAACCGAGAAGCCATCGGTCTTGCTGAGTTTGTTATTTGAACCAAAGAGAATGGACTCTGTTTTGCCCATGTGTAATGATAGTTTGTTGTCGGCGAGCCATATGCAGATTTTGCCTAGTTCCGAGCTGAGGGCTTTTTCAACCTGTAACTTGTTCTTGTCAGAGACCAGCAGGGCTGAGTCGTCCGCAAACAGGAACAAGTTACAGTCACAAGCTGACGACATGTCATTTGCATAAATTAGGAATAGTAGCGGTCCTAGTATGCTTCCTTGTGGAACACCACAGCTCACTGTGAGGGGGGGGATAGGGTACCGTTTACCTCCACCATCTGTTCTCTCCCCTCCAGGTAGGATTGTATCCAGCTCACTGATAAACTATCAAAACCAATTGCTTTTAGCTTGTCAATCAGAATGGTGTGATTGACAGTGTCAAAGGCCTTTTGTAGGTCCAGCATGACCATGCCGCAGTATTTGCCCGCGTCCACCTCTTGTTTGATGTGGTCGTTCAAGTAGAGAAGGCATGTGTCAGTGGAGTGGGATGTTCTGAAGCCAGATTGGAATTCGTAGATTAGATTTTTTTCCGCGAGGTACTTTTCGATCAAGTTTCAAGTTTCAAGTTTCTTTAATAGTTGTCATACAGAAGTACAGAATACTTTTATACAAAATGCTTCTTACTGTTGCGCTCCAGAGACTGTGCAAGACAAGATAAGTATGAAATAAAATAACATAGTAAAATTAGAAGTAAAAAAAATGAGGTCACAGTGTTCAGTTTAGACATATGTACAATGTTCGATGCAGAATAGACGTAGTTACCATACAATATACAATACTGTGCAGTGTACTAATATACAATACTATATAGTGCAAGGCAGAAATGGAGAAATGGGACGAGGTGCAATTTAGGTACAATTCACAGTAGGTGTACAAGTTGTAGTGCAAATCCTTTATCAATAAATATAAAGTGTAAGTGTGTTTGTGTGATCTAAAGTGTGGAGAGTGGGTGCTGCAGTGTGTTGTTTGTTTGAGTGAGTGTGTGCGTGTGGGTGTGTGTGCTGTGTGCATTTGATGGTTGTTGCATAGTGATTATTGTTCGTTTAGCAGCCTGATGGCCTGGGGATAGAAGCTTCTTCTGAGTCTTTCTGTGCTCGCCTTAAGACTCCGGTATCGCTTGCCTGACCACAGCAGTTCAAAGAGGCAGTTGTTCGGGTGGCTCGAGTCCTTAATAATTCTCTTAGCCTTCCCCTTGCACCGCTTGTTGTAAATGTTCTGGAGGGTGGGAAGCCCCCCTCCAATTGTGCGTTCGGCTGAACGTGTCACTCTTTGTAGTCTGCTACGGTCTTGTGCAGTGCTATTCCCAAACCAGGAGGTGATGTTGCCGGTCAGGATGCTCTCTATTGTACATGAGTAGAAGTTCCTAAGGATCTTCTGACTGACTTGGAACTTCCTTAGGCGCCTGAGGAAGTAGAGGCGTTGTCGTGCCTTCTTCACAACACTGTCAATGTGTGTGGTCCATGTCAAGTCCTCGGATATGTGGGCTCCGAGGTACTTGAAACTGTTCACTCTCTCAACCGGTGCCCCGTCGATGCTGAGGGGGCTGTAGTCCTTGACCCCCGACCTCCTGAAGTCCACAATCATCTCTTTTGTTTTGCTGACGTTCAGGGAGAGGCAGTTCTCCTGACACCACTGTGACAGGTTCTCTACCTCTTCCAGGTAGGCCCTTTCATCGTTGGCAGAGATCAGGCCCACCACTACTGTGTCATCAGCAAATTTGATGATGGTGTTGTTGTTCCGCTGTGCTACGCAGTCATGTGTGTACAGGGAGTAGAGGAGGGGGCTCAGAACACAGCCCTGGGGGGCCCCTATGTTGAGCGTGATGGATGAGGAGGTGCAGTTGCCGGCTCTTACCACTTGGGGTCTGCCCGTCAGGAAGTCCAAGACCCACTGGCAGAGGTCATAGTTCAAGCCCAGGTCCCTGAGCTTGGCTATGAGTTTGGAGGGGACTATGGTATTGAATGCTGAGCTGTAGTCGATGAACAGCATTCTCACATAGTTCCCCTGCCTCTTGTCCAGGTGTGATGCTGCTGTGTGCAGCACATGGGCTATGGCGTCCTCCGTGGACCTGTTGGGGCGATATGCAAATTGCAGAGGGTCCAGGTTGATGGGGAGGGAGGAACAGATGTAGCCCTTCACTAGCTTCTCAAAGCACTTCATGGCTATGGAGGTGAGGGCTACAGGGCGGTAGTCGTTGAGGCAAGCGGGCGTAGATTTTTTGGGTACAGGGATGATGGTGGACTTCTTCAGACAGGTGGGGATGACAGCCTGTTCCAAGGACAGGTTGAAGATGTCAGTGAATACCGGGGCCAGTTGGTCGGCACAGACTTTTAGGACGCGGCCGGGGATGCCGTCCGGTCCTGCTGCCTTCCTGATATTCACTTTTTTAAAGATCCGTCTCACCTCATGCTCTGTTACCCTGAACACTGAGTCTCCATCAGCAGACCCCCCCCCCCCCCCATTGCCGTGGTTTGTAGGCTGGTGTTGTTATTCACAGCCTCAAACCTCGCATAGAAGGAATTGAGATCATTTGCTAAGGAGATGTCACTGTTCAGTTTGAGGGGGGTGCCTTTGTAGTCTGTCATTGTTCTGAGGCCCTGCCACATGCCTCTAGAGTCAGCCTGAAGTTCAACTTTATCCCTGTAACGCTGTTTTGCCTCTATTACTGCTCTCCTGACGTTGTATCTTGCCATCTTGTGTTCTTCCATGTTGCCTGTCACCAGCCCGGTGTTGTATGCTGATGTGCGCACTTTCAGAGCCTCACGGACGGATTTGTCTACCCAGGGCTTTTGATTTGGGTAGATTTTAATTTTGGTGGAGGGGATTGTTTCTTCTACCAGAGTACAGACATAGTCAATCACCGTTTCGGTGTATTCGTTAATATTGGCTGTGTTATCACGGAATACACTCCAGTCTGTGCATCCAAGTGCAGCTTGGAGTGACTCCTCTGACGTCACGGCCCAACGCTTAACCTCTCGCGAGACCACCGGCGTTCGCTTGAGACTTTGTTTGTACTTTGGCAAAAGAAATATGGCGGCGTGATCGCTTTTACCGAATGGACTAAGAGCCTGTGACTTGTACCCATTCTTAATCTGTTCTGTTCGTCTGTTCGTATACTATTTTTTCCATGACTTTCGAGGTGGATGTAATGATAGAAACAGGGCGGTAGTTGCCCGGGTCTAATTTGCTGCCCTTTTTGTGCAGGGGTGTTACTCTCGCAATTTTGAAGTCCTTGGGGACGTGTCCCTGTTTTATGGAGAGGTTTATTATGTGTGTGATGACTGGGGTGATGGCTGCTGCTGCTACTCTTGAACAGGTTCGACTTTAATAGTAAAGAACACAAAGAGTAATACTAGGATACTATGCCAAGGCAAGGGAAAGAGGGAATAGATAATGGAGCTTAGTGGTGGTCCAGAATTGGAATCGGCCGCATTATCTCCGAACGCCTATAGTGAAGACCTGACGAATGACAAGCAGAGGAAAGGAATGTTAAATAGCCACCAAATATCAACATTCCACACACACCCCCGTGACAGCCAATCAGAAGCCAACCCCTAAGTGACAGCACTAAATGACAGGGAAAAACAAGTGACAGCAATCAAGTGACAGATGACAGAGAAGGTGGGTGGTTCCCGACCGTAGTCAAGAACCAGAATCGTAACAGTACCCTCCCCTGACGAACGGCACCAGACGTTCACCTGGGGGCCTCGGGATTCAGCCGCCGGAAATCAACGATCAGGCTGGGATCTAAAATATCCCTTTGAGGCACCCAAGAACGCTCTTCTACGTCCTGCGGCAGCGAGCCACATGTGCCTGGGCCGAGGGCACCTCCGCCTCCTGCTCCTGCTCGGGAAACAAAGGAGGTTGAAAACCATACTGACACTGAAAGGGAGACATACCGGTAGAGGAGGAGAGGAGGGTATTATGGGCATACTCAGCCCATGCCAACCTCCTACTCCACATTGCCGGGCAACCGGCAACGTAACATCTCAAGACCCCCTCCAGGTCCTGGTTGACGCGCTCCGTCTGCCCGTTCGACTGCGGATGAAACCCAGACGAAAGGCTGACGGAGGCGCCGAGACCGGCGGCAAACGCCTTCCAGAACCTGGAAGCGAACTGAGGACCCCGGTCTGACACAATATCCACCGGAAGCCCGTGGACCCGAAAGACATGCTGTATCACCAAATCAGCAGTTTCTCGGGCCGATGGAAGCTTGGGGAGAGGGACAAAGTGAGCCACCTTCGAGAACCGTTCCACCACCACCAAAATGGCGGTGAATCCGTCCGAAAGGGGGAGGCCAGAAATAAAGTCCAGGGATATGAGCGACCAGGGGCGTTTAGGAATAGGAAGTTGCCGGAGGAGACCTGCCGGTGCACGGCGAGAGGTCTTACTGCGCGCGCACATCGGGCAGGCCGCCACAAAGGAATGCGTATCCCCCTCCACTGTCGGCCACCAGAACCTCCTACGGATAAATTCCAGGGTCCTGGTGGCCCCAGGGTGGCTGGTGAGGGATGAGGCATGTGCCCACTGCAGCAAACGTGAGCGTGCCGCCTTGGGCACATACGACCGCCCCGGAGGGCCCCCGCCAGGGTCGGGCTCCCGCGTCAGCGCCGACCTTACCACCTTATCTATGCCCCAAGACACGGGTGCCAAAATCAAGGCCGGTGGAATAATGGGATGGGGCTGCTCCTCCCGGCCAGGAAGATCAAACTGGCTCAATAACGCGTCGGGTTTGACATTCTTGGACCCGGGCCTATAGGAGATGGTAAATCGAAATCGTGTGAAGAATAACGCCCACCTGGCCTGGCGAGCGTTAAGGCGTTTAGCCCCTTAGATGTAAGCCAAGTTCTTATGATCGGTCCAAACAATGAAAGGATGTGCCGCCCCCTCCAACCAATGTCTCCATTCCTCCAGTGCCAATTTGATAGCCAACAACTCCCGATTACCCACGTCGTAGTTGCGCTTGGCTGGTGACAGACAGCGAGAAAAAAAAGCACACGGGTGCACTTTCCCATCCTTTAAGCACCTCTGAGAGAGCACCCCCCCCACCGCGATGTCAGAGGCATCCACCTCCACAATGAACGTAACCTCCGCATCGTGGCGGATCAATACAGGAGCAGATGTAAACCGACGTTTGAGATCGCAGAAGGCCGACTCTGCCCTAGGCGACCATTCAAAGCCAGGGAGAGAGGCCTTAGTGAGAGCTGTTAACGGATTGGCTAAGGCGCTAAAGTTGCGAATAATAATAATAATAATGGATTTGATTTATATAGCGCTCTTATCTGACTGACTGTTGCTCTGACTCAGAGCGCTTCACAGAGTCCATTATTCGTTCATACACAGTCAAACCGGTGGTGGTAAGCTACAATTGCAGCCAGAGCTGCCCTGAGGCAATCTCGCAGCACGTCGTTAACCAGGGCTTGGAAGACTGCCGGAGTATTAGCCAAACCAAAGGGCATGACCAAATACTCATAGTCAGGGCCGCCTGGGAGAAATGCGAGGCCCTGTGCGAGATTTAAACGCGAGCCCCCCCCCCCCCCCCCAAAAGGTAAAAAAAAATAAAACGTGTATATATATATATATATATATATATATATTTTTTTATGCAGTCAACATATTCGTAAATAATAGCGCTGCCCGAGGCTGGGCATGATACAGTCAACATATAGCAAGAGAGAGAGCGAGAGAGAGCTCCCGTTCTACAGTCAATATACAGTGTACAGAGAGAGACACATTGGAAAGAAATTGAAATGCTATTTGGCCCTAAACAGAGAGTACACAGTGGCAGAATACCTGAGCACTGTGACTGAAGATCCTTGACTAGGTACAGACTCAGCGAGCACAGCCTAGCCATCGAGAAAGGCCGCCATAGGCAGACTGTGTGTTAGAAAGAGAGAGAGAGAGAGCATGTGTGTTAGAGAGAGAGCATGTATGAGAGAGATAAGCAAAGATGACCCCCTAAAGGATATTCAACTTTTAATGAAAGAACAAAACAGAAGGAAAAGATAACTTCACAAAGGCAACATGAATATACATAGATCCAAAAGGACAAAGATCAACACTTAAATCCAAAGAGAAGAGGGTCTATACCAAGAGAAAACAAAGCAGCAAGGAGCCAATGGCCGACAGCTAAAGGCTAGCCAGGTAGGCTACTGACACCAGGCCACACACAGCTTTGGCCAACGGCCCAACGCTACCCAAGCTACACAAACGAACATATTAATTCACACACAGCACATGTCGTATCTCCAAATGTTGTGAAGTAACATATGTTTTGCCTGGAAAAAAACATCGTTATTAACAAAACATTCGGGAGGGGAAGGAAGGAAGAGTGGGGTAATGTCATGACATTTTCATTAATCTTACCTGCACCAAGGAACGCAGGGCGAAAGGCCGCAACACAGGTCTCCACGTTGACGAAAGGCCTCTCGCTGTCGGGACAAAAATAAGCTATGGCCAGAGCCTTGTCATGGTGCAGGCCCGACTACATCTTCTGTCAAAGATGGCTGGCATAACTAAGCATAATAGTCAAAAGCTGCACGCGCGAAATAGTCAAACGCAGCTGACTCACGCCGGCGTAGGGCGTACTACACATGATGTAAGTAACCACTCCGCTCCCTTCGTTGAAACCAATAGTATGTCTGCTGCAGAGCCCCAGTGAGCTCCCTTCGTTGAAACCAATAGTATGTCACTGCAGACCCAGGAACAAGTCAGACACATTCTACAAACGTGTCTAATGTGAAATATATAAGCATATAAGCAAAACTAGATTTTAGGTCTGTGATGAAAAAGGGCCTCGCGGGAAGGGGGGCCTCACAAAAATAAAAAAAAAAATAAAAAAAATAAATAAAAAACTAAATAAATAAAAAATATTTTATTTTTATTATTATTATTTTTTTTTTTTGCGAGGCCCCCCTTCCCGCGAGGCCCTGTGCGACCGCACTGCTCGCACACCCCCTGAGGCGGCCCTGCTCATAGTGACCATTGGGCGTATTAAATGCAGTCTTTCACTCGTCTCCTTCTCTAATCCTGACCAGATTGTATGCATTACGTAAGTCAAGTTTAGAAAATACCTGTGCCCCCTGTAAGCACTCAAAGGCTGTGTCCATGAGAGGTAAAGGATATCGGTTCTTGATGGAAACGTCATTCAATCCCCTATAATCAATGCATGGACGCTGATCCCCATCTTTTTTATCAACAAAAAAGAAACCAGCGCCGGCCGGGGATGTGGAAGGACGTATGTGCCCCGCAAGCAATGCCTCCTCAATGTAGGTGTTCATGGCCAAGGTCTCGGGGCGTGAGAGAGAGAACATTCGCCAGCGAGGCGGGGAGGTACCGGGTAGGAGATTAATGGGACAGTCTTATGATCTATGAGGCGGTAGTGCTTTAGCACGCGTCTTGCTAAAAATGTCCGCCAGGTCCCAATAGATCTCAGGAACCCCTATCAAATCGGGATTAGATGGTGGAACAGAATCTGCGACGCTCCCCACCACCCTGGAGAGAGAAGAAGGAGAAAAAAGAGAAGAGGGGAAGGGAGACAAGGGAGTGGACAAACTCTCGCCGACGACCGACTTCACGTCGACCTCCGTTGAGAGCTCGCCCGTGCTCCAATTAATATTCCGTACACATGAAGACAACCAGGGATGACCCAACACCATTACAGAATAGGGGGAGACAATAACAAATAATTGAACCCACTCCCACCCCCCACCCGCCACCCGGATGTGCATAGGAACAGTGCGTTGAGTGACGCTCCCACTGCCCAGGGGCTGACCGTCCAGGGTGTAGACCGGAATGGGAACCCCCAACTCTTCTACTGGGATTCCCCATTCTCTCACCAACCCCAAGTGAATGAAATTGCCTGCCGCCCCTGAGTCAATGAGAGCCTTCGTTCCCCTAACGTTACCCCCACAGTTAACCGCCACCTCCAGAAATGTACGTGAGTCAGATGGTAGTGCTGGGGTGAGCCCACCTGCTGGCGCCCTCTCGAGGCCCGGCAGAGCACCTCCTCTTCCCGACTGGCGCCGAGTTGAGCCAGCCTGTTCCCGACAGCTGCCGAAACGATGACCGGTGCGGCCGCACCGGAAGCAGCGTCGCTCCTCGATGAAGCGCCGCCGCTCGTCGTCTGAGAGCGACGGCGCCCAAAGCTGCATGGATTCATCACCCAGTGGCCCACTCGTGTAATGCGGGAAGATATCAACAACGGGAGGAGAAAGGACACGTACCTGGGTAGTATCTTCACGCTCCCTCTCTCTCTCCCGATGTCGGTTGTCCATCCGTATGGCGGTGTTGATGAGGGTTTCCAGCTGCTCAGGGATCTCACGCACGGAGAACTCGTCCCTCATCCGTGCAGAGAGTCCCTTGAGGAACAAGACCACACAAGGAATTTCCGGCCAAGCTGCCTCCCGAGCCACGATCCGAAATTCGATGGCATATTCTGAGACCGTGCGGGAGCCCTAAGCCAACCCCTAAGTGACAGCACTAAATGACAGGGAAAAACAAGTGACAGCAATCAAGTGACAGATGACAGAGAAGGTGGGTGGTTCCCGACCATAGTCAAGAACCAGAATCGTAACAGATACCAAACTGTTAAATAGTAATCCAGAACAATTTTATCTGTAAGAAACTGTGATTTTATATATTCTATTATACTAAAACTGAATCAAAACATAACCAAAGTGGCCTGGTGGGATGTTAGATCCTAATGTGAAAAACTGTGATTTTATATGTCTGCACATTGATTTCTACGCCCCACTATCCGCTGGGTGCATACTATGACCTTTATCATGGTTTGTAACAGATTACAGAAATGAAAGAAGCCTATTGGAACGTGAGGTTCTGATATGATTTTGATTAATATATCTGCATTATTTTATCCCACTTTATGCTTTGCTCTTGCTGCTTGTTTTACACAGATTTTATGTCTTATATTTCTTACTGATGTAAAGCACTTTGAACTGCACTCCCCCTGTATGAAAGGTGCTATACAAATTAAGTTATTATTATTATTAGTTGTAACGTTAGTAAAATAGGGTACGTTTAGAGATGTGCATCCTACAGTCTTTAATTTTAGTTGAAAAGCTAGCAGTAGATGTCTATCTACCTGATATCAAGACACAAGATCTGGAATGACATCTTTGGAATAATTATGTTCTATATCTTCTATCAACAACGGGCACTTGGCTGAACTGGCCAGGATAAGAATGACTAGACCTACTTCTGTTGCTCATCTCGTTACATTGTTAAATGTCAAACCACTTACAAGCCATTAATGTTTGTGCATATTCCCAGGGGAGGATCCTAAAGTGTGCGATTTCATTTCAAGAATGGATGGATAGTTGCATGGTTGGGTTATTTGGAAGAGAGAATGCCAAAGTGCCTTCTTAAGTAAAGTAACGTTAACCGAATGGTTTCTTTTCCTGCCTGTCTGCCTGCCTTGTCCCATTGAAGCCTGTTGTGCATTTATCTGCATATCTGCATAATGTTAACGTACAGCAGTTTGTGTCTTTGTTTAGATTATTATCAGGAGTCAATCACATGCACACAGATGTTTTCAGCTAAAGTGGCCCTCAAATGATGGCCATTGGCCCATAGTTGTGCTAGGATTGTACTTACAGCTGCTAGCAGAACAGAGACAGCATGCTTTTAACAGAGCAGATTGATTGATTGATTGATTGATTGATTGATTGATTGATTGATTTATTGATTGATTGATTGATTGATTGATTGATTGATTGATTGATTGATTGATTGATTGATTGATTGAAAAGTGTATTAACAGATTGCAGAATGGGTACAGTACAGTACAGCTCAATACATACAATTGTTAAGGGGATGCAGACCAGAGAAAGACTTTCATCTTGTTTACATCAGGGTCCCCCATTTTCAATTCATCATAACATATGACATACATGACATACAGATAGACAGTACTGCTACATCTATACATTTATGACATATCAGATTTGCAAATACAGTACTGTTTGTGATACAAAAAGTTACCAGAAAAAGAGTGTATATACATTTGACGTAGAAACTGTACATTGGAGGAGGTTGGGTGGGTGGGTGGGATTGGGTGGGTGAGTGGGGGCTGTACATTGGAGGTGGGGGGGGTTGGGGGACACTGTACACTGTACATTGGAATACTGACAAAGCCATACTTATTCATTTACTGTACAACTGGGTTAGGACATTTGTAGGGGGCAGTTTTGAATTGCAGTCTCCCGTAGGTGTTCTTTCAGAGTGTTTTTGAAAGTGGGTAGTGATTCACATTCCTTTACAGCTTTGGGTAGGGCGTTCCACATTGATGTGGCATAATTGCGAAACGTGTTTAGTCCCTTGTTTGAGCCGAATCTGGGTTTAACATGATTTGTGGAGCTCCCTCTGGTGTTGTGATCGTGGTATTCACTGACCTTTGGGAAGTATTTTGCCATGTACATGGGTACCTTGGTCGCGTAGTGTATCTTGTAGACCAGGCCCATTGCAAGTTGCTGTACTCTGTCGTCTACTCTAAGCCATCCTAGGTTGTCAAAGTGGGCAAGGGTGAGGTGGGTTCTAGGAGTCAGGTCAAGCAGTAGTCTGACTAGCTTGTTTTGAGATGTTTGTAATTTGTTTTTTAGTGCCTTTGAGGTGCTTTGGTACCATGAGGTGCAAGCATAGTCGTAGTACCCTTGAATGAGTGCTCCTGCCAGAGTCTTCAGGGTATTCTTGTTTACCAGGGATAATACCAGGGATAGTAGTAAATAGTTTCTATCACACAGGTCTTACTGCAGTAAATTCATTCATTGCACAGACCAATTATTTCGTAGCATGTGTCACACTGTACACAGCCCTGAAAAGCCTAACTTGCAAATTCTCATTGAAAACTCATGGGAGACGAGCATTTAGAGGCTGTTTAAAAAAGATTCTCCCGGGAGGGAGCAAGTCCCCGGAACAAACCTAGAGGGAGCTAAGCCCCCCTAAAGTTCAAACTCTGGTGACGCCCCTGGAGGGGTGAGAGAGAAGGAGAGAGACACAGAGAGAATAGAATAGAAATACTTTTATTATCCAGAGGGAAATTTGACACTGCAAATCGCTCAACATTAAACATTTAGACAGAACAGGGCACAAATAAGAATAACAAAACAAATCAAATTGCCTAAGAATAAAAATAGAATAAAATATACAGTAAATAACTACAGTAAAAATATACTGAAGTCTACAGTGGGTGTAATATTGCACAGTGCTGTTTCAAAAGTAAGAGTCCAGGAAGATGGTAACTGTCACTCGTGCTCAGTGATGCAGTGAGGCACAGTGATACATTGTATAGTCTGATGGCTGTTGGAATGAAGGACTTCCTGTGCCGTTCAGTGCTGCATTTAGGTAGTGTGAGCCTAGCACTGAACATGCTCCTCCTGTCAAGGGAGACAGAGAGAGAGAGAGAGAGAGAGAGAGAGAGAGAGAGAGAGAGAGAGAGAGAGAGAGAGAGAGAGAGAGAGAGAGAGAGAGAGAGAGAGAGAGAGAGACCCCAATGCCCTAGAATTGACCTCAGAAACAGTTCATTAGCACAGATGCTGTTATACTGACACAAATGAAGTATTGATACTAGGGGTGTAACGGTACACAAAAAACACAGTATGGTACGTACCTCGGTTTTGAAGTCAAGGTTCGGTATGGGTTCGGTACAGTGGGGGAAAGTTTGGCTTTCCATGTTCCACTCAGGGGTGATGTAGTGTGCAGTAACTAATTGTACTTGTAGGGCTGTCAACGAATATTCTATATTGAAATTAATAATCGACTTGTATTTTTTTTTTTATAATAATTATATTAGATTGTGAAAAAAACAGCCCCCGGTGGGCGGTCGTTAGTGGTTAACATACTGTTGTATTCGTTCTGTACACTACACAGCCGTTCGGTACGGTACGGTACACACTGAAATGGTTTGGTTCGGCGGTACAGATACGTGTACCTTTACACCCCTAATTGATACATACAAATGTCAGGACACACACACACACACACTCTACCTGCAGGTGGATTACGGACTTCCTGACAAACAGGTCACAGCGGGTGAAGTTGGGAATTAACATCTCCGATCCCAAGTCCATCAGCACTGGCTCCCCACAGGGTTGTGTTCTGTCCCCACTACTATTCTCCCTGTACACCAACAGCTGTGTCTCTCTGCACCCTTCGGTCAAACTCCTGAAGTTTGCGGACGACACCACCCTGGTGGGTCTCATATCCAGGGGGGACAAGTCCGCCTACAGGAGGGAGATCGAGAGGCTGCTGAGCTGGTGCAGCTGCAACAACCTGGACCTCAACGCCCAGAAAACAGTGGAGATGGTAGTGGACTTCAGGCGGAAGGCAGCCCCCCCCACCCCGATCATTCTGGGAGGCACCCCGGTGGCCTCTGTGAGTCCTGCCGCTTCCTCGGCATGACACTGTCCCGGGACCTGAAATGGGAGCTGAACACCATCGCTCTCAATAAAAAGGCCCGGAAGAGGATGTTCTTCCTACGTCAGCTGAGGAAGTTTAGGCTCCCGAGGACTATGATGGTCCAGTTCTACACTGCCATCATCCAGTCCATCCTCACCCTCTCCATCATCACCTGGTTCCCTGCAGCCACGGTCAGGGACAAGGCCAAGCTGCAGCGGGTGATACGATCAGCGGAGAGGGTGATCGGCTGCCCCCTTCCCTCCCTCGAGTCCCTACATTCCTCCAGGGCCTTGAGGAGGGCGAGGAAGATCATGGCAGACCCCGCCCACCCGGGTCACGACCTCTTCACCATGCTCCCCCACGGCAGGCGGCTACGGCTGCCCAAGACATTAATGTCCCGCCATAGACTCAGCTTCTTCCCCTCAGCAGCTCGCCTGGTAAATGAGTCAGGTGTCCCCCTGCTCCCCCCCTCCCCCCTCTATGGCGAGCTGCTAGGGCTGGACCTCTGGACTTGAACTCTGCTGCACTGTTTCCATGTCCCCTACCACTGCACTTTACTGTTTTATTGTTGTCTCACTGTTCTGTCCTGTTTTGCACTTACTTATTTATTCATCATTATTATTATCATGTTGTTCTGTTTCATTATGGCTTACGCTCAGCATCATCTGCACTGTACTTCACTTCATGCATGAGCACTGAATAAAAAATTCCACCATGTACCTTTACATCCCAACATTAGTCTGGCCACACCCTCATCCGCTTACCTTCATAAGCAGGTGTGTGGTCACCTACTCGCCTCCTTCTTCACTTTCACCACAAGGAAGTGCCTTCGGTAGATCCCACACTTGACGAGGTTGTTAGCTGAAGAAAGTTGAGACGTGTTTACATTGTTGCTTGTTTTTTTCTTCTCTCATATATTCGACAGAAAAAAACTAAGTCATAATGTCTACTTCGGAGGGTCGCGCTCGCAACGCTACTCTTCACCAGCGGTTCTCCATTGCCGCCTCTGTCGTGCGTCTTGGAGCGGGGCTGAGACCTCTCTCGTGGTCGGCGTCCGATGGGTAGTTTGCCTCTCCAAGGAGCTGGTGCACCAGTGTCGTCTCCTGTGCAATGGCCTGGTTCCGGCTCTGGTTCCTCTGCTTCCGGTTCCCTTGGTTGCGGGGGATTTGAGACGCAAACTTTTTGCGTCAGCTCGCTCCCGTCGCAAGATGGTGGCTTGCAGACGCGAACGGCCTGGTTTTGGTGAGTTGCTGGAGCCAGGTAAGGATGCGTCGGTCTCTACATGCCCGATGGAGACAGAGGACTACATGATAGAGGCGGACGGGTTCTTATTTGAAGGCCCGGTGGAGACATGTCTCCCGCCCGTCCAGGTAACACTGGAGGGGGGTGAGATGTCTCCTTGGGGCGCCTCGTTCGAAGATGTTGGGGTAGAACCTCTGACTCGTCGGCGGGATGCCCTGCTATCAGCCACATCGGAATGTGGCTCCTTGACCAGTAGTCTGCTGCATGTGAGGGATGCGGGCTCGGAGGAGGAAAGTCTGCAGGGGGAACTGCGTGCTTTGTTTCCCGAGCTCATGGCGGTGGCGGCAGTCGCAAATGGCGTGCCGCTGCCGCAGCCCCTGCCTGTTCCTGTCCCTGATGATCTCATAGGTCATCTATGGCAACGTCGCCTGGTGAGAGGGGTGGATGTTGTCTACCCATTTTTCCCCTCAATGGCGGCCTATGTCCGTCAGGGCCAGGTGGTCTCCCACATCATAGGCCTTACTCCTGCCTACGTGCAAGTCATGCGGGTGGCGGGTTTGGTCGACGGTATGAAGGAGGGCGTGCCACGGCTTGATAGGCCAATGGCGGCACTCCTTTGTCCGAAGGTGGTGTGGGAGCCGTTATGGAAGCCGGTTCCCCAAGGGAAATCGGCGAGGCGGTTGGCATATTGGAGCGACCAGTCATTTATCACCGGAACACAATCTCTAGCTGCCGCGTCTAACATCGCGCAGCTGGCGAGATTCATGTCCGGGATATTGACGGGCGGCACGGAGCTGACTGATGTACAACATGATCAGCTCGCCCAGTCGGCAGGAGCCATCCTGCATCTGACTCAGCCGCAGGCTATAGCCGCTGGGAAAGTGCGCGCCCTGGCAACTCTGATCCAGCGCCACCTTTGGCTGGAGCAGGCTCGTGTGCCGGAGAAGAAGAGAGTTCCACTTCTGACGGCACCCCTCTCCGATGCTGGACTATTCGGGACGGCCCTGCAATAGACCTTTCCCCGCTGTCAATCACACAGAGAATAATAACCAATAAGATTGCCCGATTTCTTAAGGCCGCGCCCCTTGAAATAGAGCCGCCATGATGTCTCACAGATAGCCAGCCAGTCCTGCATTGTTGTTGTCGAGAAAATGGTTCTTAGATGTGCTTGGGGAACGTGCAATAATGACCAGAGATATCCAGAAAGACTAAAGGGAGCGCGTTTTATAAATTTTCCAAAGCCTAAAACACAGTTGGAAAAATGTTTAAAGTGGATTAAGGCTTGTGGACGGCCCCATACACAGCTGAATGTGGACAAGATCAACAAGAACAAGGCTGTATGCTCAACGGTAAGCCCGAAAAATATGCTTCAGTAATATATGCTTCAACATTTGAGTTAAACAGAAGTCATCACTTGTTATCTTATATATACTGTATATAGATGGATAGATAGATAGATAGATAGATGGCTAGCCGATCGTTAGGTAGCCAGCTATTCATAGCTAATGCTAACGCATGGTTAACCTAACGTTAACCTAACATCGCCAAAAAGAGTCTCCGAAAACATTCCGATCAGTTCATGAGCTGAAGGAAAACTACATATAGCTACAGCTACTTAGTCAACACCCTTGAAAATTATGAATTGGAAGTTGTCCAGTTGATTCTAACAACCGAACTAACGTTAGCTAAATGTTAGTGTACTGTAAATGTCCAAACCCCCCCTCCTAATGTACAGTTTCCTCCCCCTCGTATGTATATATTTCCTGTTAGGATATCTTTTTAACAGTACTGTATATTTGCATATCTTGGATGTCACAAATGTAACAGTACTGTATCTGTATGTCATAAATGTCATGCTATATATCTGTTGTGTATGTCATAACACATAAATGTCATTATGAATTGAAAATGGGGGACCCTGATGTAAACAAGACTAAAGTCTTTCTCTGGTCTGCATCCCCTTAACTATTGTGTGTATTGAGCTGTACTGTATTGTACCCATTCTGCAATCTGTTAATACAGTTTTCAATCAGCTAGCATGAGTAACCTGAATGCCTTACAATATCTGTGATCCACTTTCTCTTCTCTGTCATGCCTATCTCACCTTATAGCATTTTGTTGGCGGGGATGGACCTACTGTGCAATATCCAGACCCTATAAAAGCTGATGGGACCACATGTAAGTCGGTGCGTCCGTTGCCAAAGAAAAGACGCCTGCTTGATCCTGACAACCCCCCATCTAAAAAAGAACTACTGCAGGAAAATACTAACTTGTAAGTCCTGAAGACTGGGTATTGTCAAAGTCCTTATAGGCGGTATTGTCTGAATATTGTGATGTGTTAGTGAAGATGTGAATCACTAACTAAAAACACCATTTGCATGTGTGAATCAGATGTCATTTAATAATTTGTTATAAATGCTCATATCTAGTATTAATTTGTGAACCAAAGATACTGCAAGTTCTTGTTACAATCAAACAATACATAAATAATACTGAGACCAAATGTTATGATTAATGAACAACATGGATTTATTAATTAAAGTGCATTTATTTGATTATGATTTTGATACTTCACAGGAACATCAATCCCTCTCTGGATGTCATCAACCACCAATCGGAGCTCAGTTATACAGCTACACAGACGTGCACAGCTACTCAGACTGAAGGAGAATGTAAGGGTCTACCTTTCTTTTAGGAACTGAGAAGCATGATCTTTAAAAAATGCAGCAAGTCTGTGCAGTAATCTTTCCATAAATGGTATGTGTGGGAATATTCTTTCCACAAAGATATCTTTCTGCGTAAAAACTATGAATTCACAGAATTGGCAGCCTGTCACCATAAGTTGTCCTTGTATTTGCACATAATAGTCGTGCGTCTTCTTCAATGAAATACTGCCCCCCTCATCTTTGTGTAAACAGAAATCTGGGAAGTTGTCGCAAGCCTCCAATATCAAACAGTTTCTTGCCTTATAAGGACATTTCACTTCGACTATCCCACTCTCGCCATTGTCGCACAACTTCCCGTCAGGTGTGGCTCCTAAGAAATCGAACTCTGAATTGACAACAAGACCACACTCGTGAAAATGTCTGGCGGGATAAACCTCCAGATATTTGGCCTTCGCCTTTGCCTCATTCCTTTTCCCATACTCCAAAGCCGGGGCACAAATGGATGTCAACCGGAAAACACTCTCCAGAAATTTTGTTGTTGGGGCAGATTTTCTGTTTACCGCTTTCGCAAAGTTTGAAGCAGTCAGTCGTGACCTCCGCTCTTCAAACCAGTCATTTGAGAGAGCCTGGGCCCGAGTGCGTTCTTCCAGTGCTACCAGGTTTGTGTCTGCAGTATTCAGATCTTTGTAGATCGCTGGAAGCTTCACTGGAGATGGCTGGTGCACAGATACATTTCCACACCTCTGGTGTGGAACCGGGTCTGTTTTCTTCTTGAGATTTCTTGTCTGTAGAATAAAAGCAAAATGTTATTATTGTGATGTCATGTATATGTGGAAACTCCCTAACAATAATTGTAATATTTCTGTTTCCAGGGGTTTGCCCTTTAGAAGTATTGGGCACTGCTGTGGAAGGTGCAAGATTGAAGTCAGAGCTGGAGAAGAAGGAGAGGACGATAACCTGGTTGAGAGGGCAGCTTCTTGAAAAGGAACAGATAATACAGTCTCTCGAACAGGATGCTCAGAAAAAGACATTCTGTACTGTACAAAGTGTTGTCCAAAAAGAAACAAAGATCAAAGGGCTTTTTAAGTACTACACTGGGATCACATATGTTAGATTCATGTTATTGTTAGATTTTCTTGTGCCTGCTGGCTGTGATGCACCTTATGCAAAGGGCCGTAAAGACATGAGGTCACTAGGAAAATCCAATGGCCTATTCTTGACATTGTGTAGGTTAAGACACAACTTTGGACTTCAAGATTTGTCTCAAAGATTTGGAGTATCCATGCAGTCTGCAGGACTTGTTTTTAATACATGCATAGAACTTATGTATTTTAAATTTGGACAAATTAGCATATGGCCTCATAGAGACATTATTATTGAAAACATGCCTGAAAACTTTAGTCATTATTGATGGTACTGAATTTAAGACCCAGGTGCCATCTGCACTGGCTTTACAAAGTCAGCTTTATAGTGACTATAAGTCAAGCACAACCCTCAAAGCATTGATTGGATGTGATCCAAGTGGGTCTGTCATTTTTGTGTCGGAGTTATTTACAGGTGCTGTATCCGATAAGGCGATTACTGAAAGCAGTGGTTTTTATGATTTACTTAAAACACTGAAAGTTCATGGTTACATCAAGGATGGTGATGCTGTTATGGCTGACAAGGGTTTTACAATACACGACGAGTTGAAAGAGCTTGGATTACGTTTGAATATCCCTCCTTTTGCTGCTGGTCATTCTCAGATGTCTCAGTCAAATGTGGCGTTGACTAACAAAATTGCTCGTCACAGGGTTCATATTGAGCGTCTTATATGTAAAGTTAAGACATACAAAATCCTTTCAGATCGCATACCAACAACCCTTTTCAAAACAATAAACCAGATATGGTCAGTTTGTTGTTTTATGACCCTACAACAGGATGTGTTTGTAACTGATAAATGAAATTGTAGACCTGCATTACCTGATAAGAAAGTACAGAACCAATCTGGACTTCTCCAAAAGGGGTTGTGATCTTTGGCACACTGGTAGACAGGATAGTTGCCAAAGGTGTTCCAGTCATCCGTTGTAGATGGGCAATATCTTCCTCTGTTACAGCTGGAAGTCTGTAAATATTTAAAATATTGTATTAAATGTATTGCATATATTAATAATAACTTGGTCATACTTTTGCTATATTTCTGAGATGGAAGAACGATGTTTTGGTCACTTTGTTAAGATGAAAATTGAAGTTCAGTTCTGAATCTATGATAACCCAGAGACTTGTGACCTCAGATTTGATCCAAGGGGTTAGTCCTCCCAGGTTCTTTATTAACGTTTATTTTTTTGTTTTGGGGCCGATAATTAGAATTATAGATAGAAAACCTACATTATGTCCTCTGATGATATCACCCAGCAGTAACATGTAAAGGACCTAAGCAACTCCCTTGTGCAACTCCATAGTTGTTGTCATATATCTCAGACATGTGGCCTCCTAGTTTAACATAGAATTTCCTCCCTCTGATATATGTTTTAACCCTTCTGCCTTATTAGGTAACTGACAGAGTTGGCACATCAGTGCATGAAAAGATTGCATCACGTTCAAGGTCATAAAAAACTTAATTTGTAATATTTCGTTCCAATTCTTTTTTTTATGAATACCACTATAAGGATGGAGACCTTATTCTCATCAGAGTTTAGTCTGAGGTCACTGATTATTTTGGTGAGGGCAGTTTCAGTGCTATGCTATTTTCTGAATCCTGAATTCTTCTAAGATTGTGTTCTCTTCATTGACATTGATGTCTCATGAGCTAATTTTATATGTACATCAACTTATAAAGAGTATTACTAATAAAATTAATTTTTGATATTGTAACTCATGGACTTTGTTCACTTTATTATATCTGTTGGGTGTATTACTACCACTTTACCTGTAAGAAGTGTCAACATGGCACACCACTGGCCGTCTCTTTCTCTTCTCAGAGGGTTTTGCAACCACGACATGGTTAATAGGTACTGGCTGTATTTTATCACCTCTGGGGACATGCCATTGCTGTGGTATGCTGGTGCAACTTTGTTGTTCTGGTATGTGGGTAAAGTTGTGCCATTTGAATCCTTGAAGAGACTTGACAATGCCAACGACATGGGAACAGTGTCCATTTATCCTGAAAATACACATGCAACAATCAAATGGTTGATAGCTACTCCACACATCAATATACAGCTGCGCCAACACTAAAGGTAAGCTAGCTAATTACAGTAGTTCAAATTCAAAGGTTTATTTGTCACCTACATACCGCGACATTTGTGTGATTAGCATAACGTTAGATGATTAGCCCATTGTAGCTAGCAGTTAGCAGATACTAGGCTTAAATCTTCATTCACTCTAACAATTTTATAATAAGGGACCACTAACATACTCACCCTGCTTTACATGTGCAGTAGGACTCCACAATTGTATCCTGACGAATTACAATGTGGAGTTTGTGAGGCGTTTGTGTCTTCCGCATAGACCGCCAACACTTGGCATCAACTTTGACGTTGTCATCTCCTTCTCCATCCGAAATCCTAATTTCATGGATATATCCTTGAGTAAAATAATTCAGGCCTTTCTGGAGAACTCTCTTCGATAGAGTAGCGGCATTGGGCAAATAACTGATAGCAATAGTTTCAGGAATCTTTAAGAGAGAATCCATGTTGTTCGATTGACATGTGGTTGTTTCAGTGTGCCTGTGAGAACATTTGGGAGAGCTTGGGAGACCATAGCAACAGTAACACGGGGGGGGCGGGACTTCCCGTCACCGCGGAAAGGTGTATTGAGAGATGCAGGAGGAGCGCTCCGTGCTCCAGCCTCATTTCCCCCCTCCCGATGTCGCCGGTGGAGTCAGACGGCTGCCACATCGTCGAGGATCCTCCGCCGTGGCCGCCGCTGCCACCACCGCCACTGCTGGACCTTCGGTGAAGAAGGCCAGGAGGAGAGAGGGCGCCTCCGCTACGACAGCCGGCCCGGGGCTCCACGAGGTGGCAAATCCCGAGCGGCTCGTGGCAGGCGTTGCTAGGACCCAGTGACTTTTTCCCCCTGTGGTCCCCCCCCTGTTTCCCTTCCCGGCCCGCTATGATTTTTGTTAAAAAATAAAGAGTCCCCTCTAAAGGGGGACTGTATTTTTTGTTAAAGGGGAACTATCTTATAAATGGCCTTTTTGAGTGTTTAGCATTGTTTCCTAGCTATGTGAACTTATATTAATATGATCTATGTCTCAAAATTCTCATATTGGCGCATTCTTCCAATTCTCCTCTCACAATATTCACCCTCACTGAACTGAGTCGTTTGAAAATGTGCCTATATGTGATGTCATATAGTCACTGCTGCATGTTAATGTGGCTCCTCAGGCTCCTCCACCTGCACCAGTCCACATCAGCTCAAAACGGCTCGAGATCTTGAGGTAGAAAAATGCTGTTTTTGAGGACTTGATTAGAAATACAAAACAATGAATAAAAAAAATATATATATTACAGAGGTGTTCCATAGACTCACAGGAATTGTGTAAAAGTGCCCAAATAGTGAAAGAAATAGTAAAATAGTTCCCCTTTAACAAACTGTGTGTTTATTCACCAAACATATGATTGGGTTGCAACGTGTGAATCTTCGCTAGTATGGGTTGATAGGAGGGTTACATTCATGTTAGAGCTTAAGCAAGGCCTGCAGCCTACACTCGGTTGAAAAAGGGTTTTTTCTGCCTCGACCTGAATCTCCACATAAAGGTAGAGGCTAGTTGTGTGCTCTGTTGCTTACACAGTGATATTGAGCTACAACACTATTGTGTTGGGTTTGCAGTAATGCTCGTATTCTCTCTATCAATGTTTTTTCTGTGTTACAACATAGATGCGGGTGTAGGATTTACACACACACGCAACTTGGTCTTGTTATAAACCCTGTTCACAGATTGTCTGTGGTTAGCGTGCATTGTATTAGCTTGCGCTATTCATTAGCATTGCTACTAAAGGTATCATATGGCTATTTGTTGTTGTTGTATGCAAGGGTTGGGCTTGTGAGGGGGTACCGGATAAACCCCTCCTTCCCTCTTCTGATTGGTCAGGGGGTTTATTACCTCTCTTATTAGTTCAGTCAGGGCCAAGCTGTTAGGCGGCTTGGCAGGGAGGGGGGGGGGGGGGAAGGGTTTCCCAGACTCTGCACCTATCACAGGCGTTGAGTCTTGGGTTTCCCCCCGTCGTAGCACATGTCACTACGCACGTTGCTATTGGACGATGGCTTCCGTGAGTTAGACCCATATGTAAGTTCTGTTATTGTCAAGTGTCGGGATAGAGCGTAGGAATTAAGGTTCCACTACGCTCGATATACGCGTAACTTGAGTCGGTTGGTCACATGACTCAATGTTAGCGCGGCTTTTCAATCTATGGCTCACGTGGGAAGTCTCTCTGGGGAGTTCCGTCTATCCTCTGTGGTAGGGATGACGGGATATAAAAATGTAAACTGTTTTTATCCTCGGCTGCGTCAAGTGGGATTCATGTCAGTCGGTGTTTCTTTCTTTTTTAATAAAAGAGTGTGGAGAATATGAAGCACCACACCCTTCTTGTCGTTCTCCCAGGCGCCTTGAGGGATCAATGTGGGGTCTGGTTAGACTGTCCGTTGATGTGTTTTGTGTCCCGACGCATACATAGTGCTGGCTCGGGGTGTTTCTGATAAGAATCATGCGGGTGGCTAGTACGCCTTGGTTACTTGTTATTAAAACAGCGTTTTAACCCAACAACTGGGATGGTTTTTTTTTCCTCTTCCGAGAGCCTGTTACTGGGTCTCGACGGATTCTCGTTCATATCTGGGGGATGTTAACGGAATAGATCAGAACATAGGTAGAGGGGTCTCACGCCCTTGGGGTGGGCCACCGAGCACGGTTCAAACCGGCCCGTCTGGGTGGCGCCCTCTTTTCATGTTTTAGATCAACACGCATATCTGCCCCTTCTCCTGGAGTAGGCATGTCGGCGTGGTTAGGCCACGGGACTGCTTCTGGTCACGCTGGTCCAGATCAGTTAACCTGTTGTCCGCCGGGGATGCAGATCTGCTGTTCTGGTACCCTGAGGGACTTGGGTTTTTTTCAGTGGGAAAAATGCCGGGTCGGCCCGGGTGTCACAGGGTTAGGCGTTATCGAGACCCTTTGTTGGGTACTCTTTTGTACCTGGCACTATTGTAAGGGGCTGGTTCTCCTTCTTTCGCTCCTCTCTCACGCATGGCGAAGAGGGGGCTGTTGGGGTGGTCTTCTGGACCCCCTCTGGTAATCCTGTGTGCTTCCCGGGCCGCCGGGCCCGGTCCGAAGTAAAGTTTTGTTGATACCGTAGGCCTGGGATAACCCTTTTTTTTAAACTGAAACGCTTGTACTGCGGTATAGCTGGTGTATACCCGCAGGTGTGTTTTGGAGTTTTTTCTTGAGGGGTTATAGGAACAACCACCGTCTGTACCGAGAGGGTAGTTGATTCCCTGGTATGTTGGAGCAGAGTCAACTCCCGGGTTACCCGGTTGAGTGTGCCCCTGCACGTTCATGACGTCTGCCAATCATGTCAGCCTTCTCTGCCTCGACCCCTCTGGGTGGTTTTTTTAATGGAGGCTTTGTCATGGTGATCAACAACGCCAGCATACGCCCCTTCCGCCGGGGGGGCTGTCTTCAGTTGACTCCTTTGGCACCTGTCTCGTCCGCAGTGCTCCAGGCTCAGGTTACAGCCTGCTGCCTGGTTTCCCCGGTGCGCTGCCTGCTTCCGTTGGTTGAACTTTTTGAGTGCTTACGGCCATGCTGACTGCCTGTTCTACAGGGTCAGTGTGCCAGGCGGTGTGCTATTGAGGGGAAAGGGCCCGCTCTTGGAGGGGCCTTATCCGAATACGCTGGCGATGTGGGGGGCGGTGTCACTAAGTGACCGCCTGGTGGGGTCTTGATGCCTGCCATCATTGACCTCTCCGGGCCCCCTTTTTCCAGAGGATCCAGTCCCTTCAGTGGGTCTGGGTCTTCCTTCGCGCTCCGCTGCTACAGCCTTGCCACAGGGTTGGGTTTGCTCTTGACCCCGTGATTTTGGGGGCAGTAACGAGGTTTGTTCCTTCCGTTCGTTCCCTGGTGGCATGCCGGTTGTGCGTGTGTGTAGTCGTGGGGTCAAGCCACGGTCTGCTCACCCTGTGCGTTGAGTTGCTTGAGTTCCTCTTCGCACGGTCGGATCCGTCTCCCTCCCGTAAGCCTCCAATAGGGGGGGTATCCTCCATTAGGGAGGGTCGGGGGGCTCGGTCCTCCCCGGTCTGATGGTTGTGGGGGGCCTCGGTGGGGTACATTTGTCGAGCTATGGCTCCCGCTCAGCTCCTCTTGTGCAGATGATGCTGAGCGTAAGCCATAATGAAACAGAACGTAAGGTTATGTATATAACCAAGTTCTGTGAATTATGGTGACGCTCAGCATCAGACGCCGCTGCTGCCCTTGATCTCGCCTTGTGGTGAAAGTTTGGGAAGGAGGCGAGTAGGTGACCACACACCTGCTTATGAAGGTAAGCGGATGAGGGTGTGGCCAGACGAATGTTGGGATGTAAAGGTACATGGTGGAATTTTTTATTCAGTGCTCATGCACGAAGTGAAGTACAGTGCAGATGATGCTGAGCGTCACCATAATTCACAGAACTTGGTTATATACATAACCTTACGTTCCTATTTGTGAAAATATCAATCATGCACTGTAATGTCAAATCACGTTCCATTTTGTACCTGTACAAAATGGCGAATAAAGAAATCTGAATCTGAATCTGAATCTGAAACAAACACACATGTGCATACATGTGCATGCATGCATATGGGCACACACACACAGTTGTGCCATTAAGCAATCAGGATTATACACATTTTGACTACAGAAAAAGAGAAAACAATTGGTTGCACAACAAAATATGGAACAGTAAATAATTTATTATGCCCAATTACAGTAGCCTATATTTAGACAAAGAACATTGACCACTGTAGTGATCAACAACACTTTGGATGAACATTTCTTTCATCATCTTTAATTATGTTTTAGTATTAATAATTAAGTGAAAGATATATATCCGAAAAACAACCACACCGTCTAACAACACGTTGATTTGCAGAACAGTCTTAACTCGCAAAAACAACCTTTTTATTTTTTTTACGACAAGTACTGTAGCCATGACAGAAGTAACCTGTCCCCTAGCTACAACAAGCCCTTAGGCCACAGCATATGACACACATAGCCCACACCATTTGGAAACTACTAAACTACATCTGAATTACAAACACTTGAAGCTGCTTTAATCAAGACAATCTACTGTACCTACAGTACAAAAAAACCTGAGATAAGACTATCTCTTCCAAAGAAATGTCTTGATTTTAAATTGACCATAGTCTACATACATACACAGAAACCATGACATCACCCACTTACTGAGTTTGATGAAGAGCTCCCTTAGTTTAATTGCAAGACCACTACCACGTCCAGCACATTTGTAGAGCCTCACCATACAATGTCACTGCCATGGTCCAAGTCCAAGTCAAGGTCTTCAGCTAAAGATTGCCTAAGGTGGATTTGAGGATGGAATGGTGATGCAAGGTCTCAAAAGGGTTGAGAAACATGGTTGAATACCCCAAGCAATGACATGTCTATGTTAAGGGTCAACTACATGATAAATGGCAGCAGTCGGCAGGATGGACATGTCCTGTCTTCAAGGGACGTGCACAGGACTTTAGAAAGGCAGGTGCCGAAAAAGTAGAAAAGGGCATCTTTAATAAAATGCAATGCGAGCGCGCACAGCGCGCGAGCCCGTTTTTTTTGGTTAATACAAGTCTATGGTACATTCAGTTTCACCGATGTCACCAAAACTACATAGTGTCCCTTTAATAACACAATATGCGCTCCAGACCAACAGCTGCGGGCGCGCTGTGTTGAGAGAGCAAGAGAGAGAGAGAGAGAGAGAGAGAGAGAGAGAGAGAGAGCGAGAGAGCGAGAGAGAGAGAGAGAGAGAGAGAGAGAGAGAGAGAGAGAGAGAGAGAGAGAGAGAGAGCGAGAGCGAGAGAGACAGAGAGAGAGAGAGAGAGAGAGAGAGAGAGAGCGAGAGAGAGCGAGAGAGAGAGAGAGAGAGCGAGAGAGACAGAGAGAGAGAGAGAGAGCGAGAGAGAGAGAGAGAGAGAGAGCGAGAGAGAGCGAGAGAGACAGAGAGAGAGAGAGCGAGAGAGAGACCGCATTAACTCACTTGTTAGTTGAAACGTGGTCCAGGTCAGCAGGGCTTGATGAAGTATTATGTCCACTGTCCCACAGGCCACAGTCACAGACTGTTGTCTTGATGTTTATCCACTGTCCAGACTGCATCCAGCCAAATCGCTTATTGTTAGCACTGTAGCTTTGTTGTTGTCAGCACACATTATCTCTTGAGATAAAGCTGGGAACGAGGTTACAGCACACGGGACATTCAGGAAGTCAAAAACTAATAGTGCTTGCCGATTGGTGCTAAGAACAGCAGGGCGGGTACAAGCGGTGTGACGTAATTGGCAGACTCGACTGTCAATCAAAATTATTCTGTTTTCCGTCAGAACGAATCCAGGCTGGAAGGACCTATTATTTACGAGAGGGGTGGCATTTCTCTCTCTTTCTTTACCTAATATTTAGATGCTATCGTGACATCTTTCATTTGGAAGGGCAGGGCAGTATATCTATATGTGCAACAGTAAAAAAAAAAAAAAAAAAAAAAGAGGGTGGCATAAAAAGGGCACTTTCTAATGAAAAATGAAAAAGGCAGGTGCCCGGGCACCCCTTCACCCCTATGTGTGCACGTGCCTGCTGTCTTCCATCATCATTTTGGGGTCCATCCAGTAGTAGGGCATCATATTGGGGTCCATCATCATCTTGGGGTTCATCCAGCAGGACTTCATCTTGGGGTAGCAGTGCTTCATATTGGGGTCCATCCAGCAGTGCTTCATATTGGGGTCCATCCAGCAGTGCTTCATCTTGGGGTCCATCCAGCAGTGCTTCATCTTGGGGTCCATCCAGCAGTGCTTCATCTTGGGGTCCATCCAGCAGTGCTTCATCTTGGGGTCCATCCAGCAGTGCTTCATCTTGGGGTTCATCCAGCAGTGCTTCATCTTGGGGTCCATCCAGCAGTGCTTCATCTTGGGGTCCATCCAGCAGTGCTTCATCTTGGGGTTCATCCAGCAGTGCTTCATCTTGGGGTCCATCCAGCAGTGCTTCATCTTGGGGTCCATCCAGCAGTGCTTCATCTTGGGGTCCATCCAGCAGTGCTTCATCTTGGGGTCCATCCAGCAGTGCTTCATCATGGGGTTCATCATCATCTTGGGGTCCATCCAGCAGGGATTCATCTTGGAGTCCATCAGTGAGGAGTTCATAGCTTTGAAATGTCCTTTCTCTCTCAGCTTTGTGGATGATTTCAATGAATGAAGAGACTGGGCCTTCCAGACGTAAGTAATGTGTCCAAGGACCAACAGTGGCAAACGGTCACAGTATGTATTAGACTGAGATACAATGGAAGAGGCATCAGTTCCCAGTGAGACAACAAGGAATTTAATATTGAAAATATCAGCAGCCCTTTGAAGGGTTATGTGATCACCATAGGTCCCACATCGTGACAAACTATCGAAGTCTGCATCCAAGTAATTTCCTTCAACATAGTATGACAAATGTGTTCCATTACTGGTAAATTAATTAGACCTGAAATCTTCAACAATTTCATCCTTTAGAGATGCTGCCGATCTGAATATTCCTGCTGTGGCCAACCGATCAAACATGGCAGTGAACTGACCATTTCTATCTGGTATTACATTTACATTTACATTTAGTCATTTAGCTGACGCTTTTATCCAAAGCAACTTACAAGTTCTGTACGACAAGCCATCAGGAAGGGCACAACTCTATCAGCTGAGCAACAATGTTCATCAAAGTGTTGAGTGCTACAGTGTAGGTTAGTTTATTAGGACAAGTGCATGACAGTACGGTTAGTTAGGGTTAGATTTTTTTTTTTTTTTTTTTTTTTTTTTTATTGTTTTTTTTTTTATTCAGATTGGTATTGGGTCAAGGTGTACACTCAACTGCAAATATATAATAGTCCTTCAGTCTTTTTTTGTGTGTGTACTGCATCAAAAGTGGGTGTACTGACTTTGAAGTTTTAAAACATATTTTTTCTATATGGATGCATTATTCTTCCTTTTCTCCCTCTTCCAAGGCAATTCAATAACTGCAAATGTATGATACACGGTAGTACAAAGATAGGCAATAAATACATAAATAGACTATTTATAAGAAAAGACAATTGATTTATAAGAATAAATGAATGAATAAATCAAAGGTGGTGTAGATTAAAACTAAACTAAAAGGATCCATGAAAAGTGTGGTTTTGAGTCGAGATGCACAATGACTAAAGGTTGCTTTGCCAAGTTTAGCCCTGGCACTGGACACTACTAGCAGTAGAGTGACTAAGGGTTCATCAACTCACATGTGGTACTAACTTATCTTACCATTTGTAAAGTTACTACTGAGCTACATATACATAACAAACAGACAAAGCTCAGTGAGGTGTTCTGGCCTACTCACCTAAATCCTTGGGCCTAAGGGGTCAAGGATCAATGTGCCAGTCTTGTTTTCTGTTTTTTGTTTTTATGTTTTCTGTGTGTGCCAGTTATGTGTTCTGTCTGTTTGTCCTGTCTCTGTGTGCTTTTGTGTTTTATAATCTTTTATGGATCTGCTTTTCTCTATGTTTGGTCAATGATAGTATCCTTATTAAACGTATGAACAACTGGATAGTGTTAAAGGTTTGAAAATTATTCATTTGAATATCAGAAGCCTTCGTACCAAAATCACTCTACTTCGTGCATGGGTTGAACTATATAAACCAAATATTATAACCCTGTCTGAAACCTTGCTCTCCACTAGAATATCTAATAATGAAATTAAACTCACAAATTATGTCTTATATAGAGCTGACAGGGGAACAAAGGGAGGCGGTTTAGCCACATATGTGTCATCCACTCTGGCTTCCGAACTAATTACACCTGTTGTTGAGCCGTCTCACTTTGTATTTTTGTAAAGGTAACTCTGCATGAAAACAAGTATATTACTATAGGACATATTTACAGACCTCCTTCTTCACCTGCTGAATCCTTTAATTATATAGCCTCTACCATAAACTCTATAAGTAATAAAAATGAACTTATTATTCTGGGAGACTTTAATAAAAATTGGATTGACAAATCATCTAACAAACAAAAATGCATATTTGGTCATTTGAATTTAAGCCAGCTAATTAATGAGCCCACTCGTGTCACACCCACATCTCAATCTCTAATTGACTGGATACTGGTCTCTCATCCAGATAGAATTTTAAAATCAGGAGTAATGTCTGATTGTTTCAGTGACCACTCACTTGTGTACTGTATTTGGAAAATTAAACTTCCTAAATCACCACCCAAACTGATTAAAATCAGGCAATATAAAAAAATGAACATTGGCCAATTTATCAATGACGTGATTTCCATCAACTGGGATAGGTACCAACTAATACCAAATGTTCACTGTGCTTGGGACTTCTTTCTCTCTGAGTTTACTAAAACTATTGACAAGCATGCTCCTTATAAAAATATAAAAGTCAAAGGAAGGCATCTCCCATGGATTACTTCTGAACTTATAGGCATTTTCAGGCAGAGAGACAAAGCTTGGGCAGCATCTCATAAATCTAAGGATCCTGCTGACTGGGAAAAGTACAGGCAGTTGAGAAATGTGTCCAAAACCATGACCAGAAATGCAGAAGCCAATTATTATAGAGAGTCTCTTACTCGTGATTTTAAAAATCCCAAAAACTTTTGGAAGAAAATAAAAGATTTAACTGGTTCGGATAAAAACACATCCTCCAACCAAATAAGAGTCAACAATATTATTTTACACAATCCTAATTTAGTCGCGGATGCATTCAATCAACACTTTTCTTCTGTCTCTTCTCCCACAATGCATGATCCTTATATTGCTCTTAACAATATTCAGCCCTGTAACAGCTCCTTCTCTTTTAAGAAAATAACACCTGTTGAGGTCCATGCTGCAATTAATGATCTGAAGGTAGGTAGTGGTCCCGGGTTAGATGACATTGAGAACACATTTCTAATTATAGCATCACACATTATCATGTATCCACTCTGTGATCTCTTCAACATGTCATTATCCACTTGTGAAATACCGGCTATCTGGAAGTGGTCTTGTATCAGTGGCGGCCGCCACTGGGGGGCGCTAGGGCGCCGCCCCCCCTCAGGCCCTGCCCTGGTTATATGAGAGAATAACAAGAAAAATTATATTTTAGTTTTTTGTTTTATAGCCCTATAAATAATATAAACATGTTTAAAATGAATAATATTTACTCATTTTAAGTATGTTTGTGTTTCCAATGCACAATATAACGTTAATAAATAAAATAATAAATACTCGTTTTCTTGAACAGGAAGTGACTCACTTTTTTTTTTTTTTTTTTTTATTTCTCGGCCCGGGCTAGACGCGATAGCGCTCTGAGTGCGCGTCACTGTGTGATCGCTGTATCCGTAGCAGCCAATCAGTGCGTAACGCGTTGTGCGTTGAAATATGACTATTATGTTGGAATCCGGGCACGATTTGAAGCGGTCTAGGCAGCAGCCTCAAGAATTTATGTAGCCGCATTTCGCGGAGACGCTCTCTGATTGGCCGACGCCAGTATTTTTTTCCGTAGCAGCATTTCGCGGAGACGATCTCTGATTGGCCGAATCCACTTTCTAATGTCCCAATTCTAGCTTATTCTACAGATAGTTGTTGTTGTTGTGAGATGTAGCTGTTTGTCTTAGAGCGTGACTGCAAGTTCTTTAGACGGTTAAGCTTAGGCACTCTTTCAAAGTTGGTTAAGGTTAGAGTTTGTCTTAGAGCATGGCGATAGAACGCCAGGTAGTTTGCAGTCTGTTCGACGCGGAAATGGACAAAGAAATCAAACTACTTGTTGTGTGGTGCTAACTGCTAACAGCTGACAAGCTATATGGCAGTCTGGACAGTGGACTGGATATACATCATCAACAGCGGATTATACACTTTATCAAGAACAGTCTGGGGAGTCGGGACAACAGTGAGTGGACCACGTAAACAGTGAGTTAATTCGGTCTCTCTCTCGCTCTCTCTCTCTCTCTCTCTCTCTCTCTCTCTCTCTCTCTCTCTCTCTCTCTCTCTCTCTCTCTCTCTAATTTCGCCGCGGGTAGAGCATAACCACTCAGACAATGAATGGTAACTTGTTTAAAATGACAATATATACAGATGTGTTTCTTATTGAATCGATCTGAGAGAGAGAGAGGGAGAGAGAGAGAGAGGGAGAGAGAGGGGGAGAGAGAGAGAGAGAGAGAGAGAGAGAGAGAGAGAGAGAGAGAGAGAGAGAGAGAGAGAGAGCTGTGCGTGTTTGTGTTGGGCTATTGGAAACGTGGTTGCATTTGACTGACTGTGATCATATATTGATCGATGGCAATGGTGATAATATTCGCCAATGCGTGCCTTGTACATGTTTGCAAAATGTTTGGTATAGCGCCCCTAGTGGCGAAGCATCCACGAGCCGCCACTGTCTTGTATCACTCCTTTGCATAAAGGGGGTGATTTTCTAGAACCTAATAATTACCGTCCAATCTCAATTATCTGCTCCACTATAAAAATATTTGAAAAGTTAATTTATAACCAATTATCATATTATCTAGATGAACACAATATATTATCACCCAATCAATCTGGCTTTAGATCAAATCATTCCACAACTACAGCACTATTGAAACTTACTAGTGATATTTTCTCTGCCTCTAATAATGGTAACTTGACTGGTGCTATTTTTATTGATTTAAGCAAGGCCTTTGATCTCGTTGACCACTACCTCCTTTTAGATAAATTATATTCTGTTGGTTTGTCAAGGAATTCTTTATTATGGTTTAATTCCTATCTGCATAATAGAAAGCAATGTGTAGCAATTCAAGGTATAAAATCTGATTTATTAGTTCAACAAAGAGGTGTGCCGCAGGGCTCAACTCTTGGTCCACTTCTTTTTTCTATTTTTATAAACGACCTCCCTTCAATTATTTCTGAATGTTGTATTCAGCTCTATGCTGATGACACAGTAATTTACACCTCCAAATCCACTCTATCACACATTGAATTAGCTCTGCAATCTGATTTTAATTCCTTGCAACATTGGTTAGCTGCTAACAAATTACTACTCAACAAAAGCAAATCATATACAATGATCTTTGGTACTCCCCAGTGCATCAAATCTAAAGCCAAATCTTGTGTATGTGCTATTCATAGTTTAGATGGTACACCTTTACAAAGAGTCGAACACACAAAATACTTGGGTGTTTGGCTCGACTCTGAATTATCATTTAAGTGTCACATTGATCATATTGTAAGAAAAATTAATCTTAGTGTGGGTATTCTCTACCGCTCCAGAAACTGTTTAACTCTTTCTGTTAGAAAAAAGCTTGTAATTCAACTTATTTTGCCACTTATGGATTATGCAGATATTGTCTACCAGGTTGCATCCAAAACAAATCTCATTCCTCTCAATACATCTTACAATAAATTATGCAGATTTGCTCTTGGATGCCCTTTTACAACTCATCACTGTCTATATGAATTGAAAATGGGGGACCCTGATGGAAACAAGACAAACGTCTTTCTCAGGTCTGCATCCCCTTAACAATTGTATGTATTGAGCCGTACTGTATTGTACCCTTTCTGCAATCTGTTAAATAAAGTTTTCATTCATTCATTCATTCATAATGTATGAAACACTGAATTTGCCCTCTCCCACTGTAAGAAGACAGCGCCACTGGTTACAATTTATTTTCAAATGTATTCATCTTAATTATCCACAATATCTAAAACAATACTTGACTCCATATTATTCCAATTATTATTTAAGGCATTCTAGCCAACTCTATTTTTGCATACCTACACTTTCAACACTCTCAAAAGCAACAGCCAAGAAAGCCTTTTTGTTCAAAGCCCCTTCTGATTGGAATAACTTACCTGCAAATACTCGTTCCATCTCATCTTTTTATTTATTTAAAAATGCGCTGTCTTCTTACTTCCATAGTACATGTACATGTTTTTAGTTTATCATTTTTATCATTTTTAGTTTATCATTTTTAGTTTTATCATTTATATATTGCATACTATCATGACTTTCATTACTTATCTCGTACGAAGTAACGATCCATTCCTATCCTTGCTGGATTTTTGTTTTGTTTTGTTTTGTTTGTCCTGTTTATTTTGTGATCTTGTATGTTGGTTTACTTATTTTGTAATTTCATTTCTCAGTTGATTTTGTTGTTGTAGACTGTTTTGATGTCCAATGTTTTTTTTGTGTTTTTTTTTCTTTTTCTGAAAATGTACATACGCTGTATTGTGTTAGGATCCCCTCGAAAACGAGATGCTACATCTCAAGGGGTTATTCCGAATAAAGAATTTCAATATATATATAACTCTGGCACTGGACACTACTAGCGGTATAGTGACGAAAGGTTCATAAAGTGTAGCCCTGTTACTGGACACTACTAGCAGTATAGTGACTAAAGCAGGGACGTGCACAGGACTTTAGAGGGGCAGGTGCTCAAAGGCTGAAAAGGGCACTATACCTGTGTGTGTTTTAACCGAGTGCGCCCGGTTTTTAAGGGCCCTTTTCGGGCGATATTGAATATTGAACTATAATAATCAGTGCAGGAGCTCACTTATCCTTGAAAGACACCTTTATCACTGACTTAAAAGGCCTATACATCTCCATAAATGTTCAGGGGGTAGGGAATAAGTGCTTACCCTACAGACCCTAAGAAGTGCTGTATATTCTGTATTGTTTAATATAAATGCATTTTTTTTATTCCAATCCCGATTTGTATTTGAGATTCCCAAATCCCATCGGACTTGACTTCTTCGTGTCCCTCAATGAGTGTAATACCAGCATTCAACTGTATGCGCCACAGCGGTTTCTATCATCATCATCATCACCACCCACGCTATGCATAAAATATATAGGTCCGCAGAGAGGCACGCTGAGGAGGCTGTGCAAACTGCAATGGAATATGGGGCATCTTTCTCTCTTTACCTAATATTTTGATTCTATCCTGACATTTTTCAATTGGAAGGGCAGATAGATATGCATAACCGTAAGGGCACTTTTTGTATGAGGCTCAAAGAGGAAGGTGCTCAAGCTGGGCTCTATGTGTGCACGTGCCTGGACTAAAGGTTCATCAAGTTTAGCCCTGTTACTGGACACTACTAGCAGTATAGTGCCCTAAAGGTTCATAAAGTGTAGCCCTGTTACTGGACACTACTAGCAGTATAGTGACCTAAAGGTTCATAAAGTGTAGCCCTGTTACTGGACACTACTAGCGGTATAGTGACCTAAAGGTTCATAAAGTGTAGCCCTGTTACTGGACACTACTAGCGGTATAGTGACTAAAGGTTCATCAGCTCTGGCACTGGACACTACTAGCAGAATAGGGACTAAAGGTTCATCAAGTTTAGCCCTGTTACTGGACACTACTAGCGGTATAGTGACTAAAGGTTCATACAGTTTAGCCCTGGCACTGGACACTACTAGCAGTATAGTGACTAAGGGTTCATCAGCTCTGGCACTGGACACTACTAGCAGTATGACTAAAGGTTCATAAAGTGTAGCCCTGTTACTGGACACTACTAGCAGAATAGTGACTAAAGGTTCATCAAGTTTAGCCCTGTTACTGGACACTACTAGCAGTATAGTGACTAAAGGTTCATCAGCTCTGGCACTGGACACTACTAGCTGTATAGTGACTAAGGGTTCATACAGTTTAGCCCTGGCACTGGACACACTACTAGCAGCCAACCCCCCCTTGACCTGAGAGGCCTGGCAGGAGTGTGTTAAACATGTCTGTATTGTATTTGGTCCCACTCCATGTAAGCATCGTATGTTAAATTCTGTGGCTGGCCATGTAGTGACTTACTGTAAGAATCAGAGTGATGTGGTCTGACATTTTGATGTGTGTAAGAAGTCTGACTTGACTTAATCCTCTTTACCCCGTTGGGGGGCATAGGGCGTCCACCAGAGCTCTCCATCTCACTCTCTTCTGGGCCAGGGCCTTTACTTCTTTCCAGCTCACTCCGATGTTCTTTAGGTCTTGGAGTGTGGAACGTCTCCAGGTGTTTCTCGGCCTACCGGCTTTCCTCTTCCCCTGCGGGTTGTAGTCCAAGGCCTGTCTAGTGATGTTGTTGGAGTCCTTCCTAAGGGTATGCCCTATCCAGTTCCACTTTCTCCTTTTGATGGTGGTAGCTATGCTGTCCTGGTTGGTTATCCTCCACAGCTCTTCATTTGTGGTTTTGATGGGCCACCACAGCTTGAGGATGTAGCGCAGGCATTTGTTGACAAACACCTGGATCTTGCTTGTGTAAGAAGTCTAGCAGCTGCATTTTGAATAAGCTGAAGCTGTTTGATGTTGTTTTGAGGTGCCCTGCCAAAAGACCACAGTCAACCCTGCTAGAAATAACAGCTTGTATGTGGCTATTTAGACTAAGATTAGAGTGAACTATAATGCCAAGAGGTACAATTTTATATTTGGAAAGTGTAATTCAGCTTAATTGTTAAAATTGTAATTGTACAGATGAAGACATCCATTTTGGTTGGTCATACATACATTACATAATGCACCATATTATAAAATGTTCATCATAAAAGAAGTGCAACTCCCGCATTTTGTAATAGCCACCACAATATGTAATCATTTATTACAAAATGCGGGACATTTATTATGTATTGCATTCAAGTTTATTACAAAATGTGGCAGATTATTACATAATGCGGTGTTATTACATAATGTGTTGTTACACGTGGCTTAAGGACAGTCCTTCTTTTTAATTGATGTTGATAAGAAACACATTGCTGTCTGTATTTCGTGTCTAGTGTCTCTAGAATTGGATTCAATCAGTTTCACTGAATTCACGCAGAGATAGTGTGTGGCAGCACCTTCAAACTAAGAGAGCAAATTGAGATTTTATGATTTCAACTAAGTTCCTACTTCCTATCCAAATAGCTATCAGTTGCCTGCCTTGGTTATGTAACTGGTCACAGCTGACCCTGGCAATGTCTAATTAATGTGAGATATTTGTTAAGCACCCGAAGCAAGGTCGTTCTCACTTCAGTTACAATCACTGTTATAGTGATGGTGTGCATGGAGTGAGGATTATATTTAATGTTCTGGGGAGAGCGGTAACTATACTATTATGGCATACAGGGTGGGATTTGTTCAAAAGAACAGAGAAGGGGCAGTTTAATTTTTTTTTGCTTGTTGTTTGTTTTCATTTGTCTAAATGGAGGGATTTGCCCTCAAGCATTTGCAAAGAGATTAAATTAATGTATTCTCAACAGATTTAACTTTCAAACGGATGCTTTCCAAAATATAATGTAATGGTTTACTCCCTTTCCATCCTAGGGTGACCAAATGCAGGACAGCATGTTGATTTAGCAGGACAGTAAAGTAAAACTGAATACAATATGAATAAGGATGAAGCATTTGATCTAAATATAAGCATTTACATTAATTAACACTTTTTTTTAAAAGCACAAAAGCACAGTAGGCTAAGTAGGTCATACAGGCAGCAGAAATACTGCAGAACAGAACATCAATTGTAGGCTGATAGAAATTATGTCTTCATAGTTGTTACTGTACCTTAGTAGCGGTTCTCAACAGGGGTGCCGCGGCACACTAGGGTGCCTCAGAGAGCTGCCAGGGGTGCCTTGAGATTTCTCAACAAACATTATTATTATTATTTTTTTTTTAATATGATTACAGCAAATGATCACTAAAGTGCTATCGAAAGGTTATGTATATAACCTAGTTATATGAGTACTGGCTAAGCGTCCCGCTCTTAAGCCTATCGAGATATACCTCATCTCATGTACCTATTGTACTCCACCAACGAAAAAACAAATACGCCCATCACCTGCCGGGTCCCGCCCCTATGGAGGCGTAGCCTATAAGACACTAGGCATGGTCACCAATCACTCTTCCTCGCCAAAAAACCCGTTTCCAGTAAAAGATCCCTCAAAAGGGAACTCAGGGCCGCTTAAGAGCGGGACGCTTAGCCAGTACTCATATAACTAGGTTATATACATAACCTTTCGTTATATTATCGTACTTGGCCATCGCGTCCCGCTCTTAAACCTATCGAGATATGGGGTAGAGCGGACGCAAGGCCCGACAGATGTACCCCCTGAGGACCCGTAAGCCCACATCAAGGGGTTGGGGAGTTCCGTCACCCCATCCTTCCTAATGAAGGGGGGGCGCAGTCAACTCCACCTGAGTGCGAGCAAGAGGGAACTAGAACCCCTTGAACACACAGCACAGGCGGAACCACGTGTGACCTACAGTAACACACTGTGGCCCATACCCACACACTCCTGCTACCCTACCAAAGGACGGGAAGCAGGAAAGGCCACAGACCCCAGAACCGCCTGGGAGACAGGCAACAGGCAACAGGCAACATGGAAGAACACAAGATGGCAAGATACAACGTCAGGAGAGCAGTAATAGAGGCAAAACGGCGTTACAGGGATAAAGTTGAACTTCAGTTTGAACAGGCTGACTCTAGAGGCATGTGGCAGGGCCTCAGAACAATGACAGACTACAAAGGCACCCCCCTCAAACTGAACAGTGACATCTCCTTAGCAAATGATCTCAATTCCTTCTATGCGAGGTTTGAGGCTGTGAATAACAACACCAGCCTACAAACCACGGCAATGGGGGGGGGGGGGGGGGGTCTGCTGATGGAGACTCAGTGTTCAGGGTAACAGAGCATGAGGTGAGACGGATCTTTAAAAAAGTGAATATCAGGAAGGCAGCAGGACCGGACGGCATCCCCGGCCGCGTCCTAAAAGTATGTGCCGACCAACTGGCCCCGGTATTCACTGACATCTTCAACCTGTCCTTGGAACAGGCTGTCATCCCCACCTGTCTGAAGAAGTCCACCATCATCCCTGTACCCAAAAAATCTACGCCCGCTTGCCTCAACGACTACCGCCCTGTAGCCCTCACCTCCATAGCCATGAAGTGCTTTGAGAAGCTAGTGAAGGGCTACATCTGTTCCTCCCTCCCCATCAACCTGGACCCTCTGCAATTTGCATATCGCCCCAACAGGTCCACGGAGGACGCCATAGCCCATGTGCTGCACACAGCAGCATCACACCTGGACAAGAGGCAGGGGAACTATGTGAGAATGCTGTTCATCGACTACAGCTCAGCATTCAATACCATAGTCCCCTCCAAACTCATAGCCAAGCTCAGGGACCTGGGCTTGAACTATGACCTCTGCCAGTGGGTCTTGGACTTCCTGACGGGCAGACCCCAGGTGGTAAGAGCCGGCAACTGCACCTCCTCATCCATCACGCTCAACATAGGGGCCCCCCAGGGCTGTGTTCTGAGCCCCCTCCTCTACTCCCTGTACACACATGACTGCGTAGCACAGCGGAACAACAACACCATCATCAAATTTGCTGATGACACAGTAGTGGTGGGCCTGATCTCTGCCAACGACGAAAGGGCCTACCTGGAAGAGGTAGAGAACCTGTCACAGTGGTGTCAGGAGAACTGCCTTTCCCTGAACGTCAGCAAAACAAAAGAGATGATTGTGGACTTCAGGAGGTCGGGGGTCAAGGACTACAGCCCCCTCAGCATCGACGGGGCACAGGTTGAGAGAGTGAACAGTTTCAAGTACCTCGGAGCCCACATATCCGAGGACTTGACATGGACCACACACATTGACAGTGTTGTGAAGAAGGCACGACAACGCCTCTACTTCCTCAGGCGCCTAAGGAAGTTCCAAGTCAGTCAGAAGATCCTTAGGAACTTCTACTCATGTACAATAGAGAGCATCCTGACCGGCAACATCACCTCCTGGTTTGGGAATAGCACTGCACAAGACCGTAGCAGACTACAAAGAGTGACACGTTCAGCCGAACGCACAATTGGAGGGGGGCTTCCCACCCTCCAGAACATTTACAACAAGCGGTGCAAGGGGAAGGCTAAGAGAATTATTAAGGACTCGAGCCACCCGAACAACTGCCTCTTTGAACTGCTGCGGTCAGGCAAGCGATACCGGAGTCTTAAGGCGAGCACAGAAAGACTCAGAAGAAGCTTCTATCCCCAGGCCATCAGGCTGCTAAACGAACAATAATCACTATGCAACAACCATCAAATGCACACAGCACACACACCCACACGCACACACTCACTCAAACAAACAACACACTGCAGCACCCACTCTCCACACTTTAGATCACACAAACACACTTACACTTTATATTTATTGATAAAGGATTTGCACTACAACTCGTACACCTACTGTGAATTGTACCTAAATTGCACCTCGTCCCATTTCTCCATTTCTGCCTTGCACTATATAGTATTGTATATTAGTACACTGCACAGTATTGTATATTGTATGGTAACTACGTCTATTCTGCATCGAACATTGTACATATGTCTAAACTGAACACTGTGACCTCATTTTTTTTACTTCTAATTTTACTATGTTATTTTATTTCATACTTATCTTGTCTTGCACAGTCTCTGGAGCGCAACAGTAAGAAGCATTTTGTATAAAAGTATTATGTACTTCTGTATGACAACTATTAAAGAAACCTGAAACCTGAGACAGAACCCCCGGTCATGTCCATGAGGTAAAACCTTACAAAGGGGCCCGGGGAGGACCATGAAGCTGCAGCACAGATGTCCTCCACCGAGGCCCCACCCAGCAGAGCGGCAGAGGCAGCCACCCCACGAGTGGAGTGCGCCCTGACGCCCCCAGGGGGATCCAGCCCGGCCAACGTGTAGCAGAGGGCAATGCCCTCGCACAACCAATGGGACAGGCGCTGTTTCGATAGTGCCTTACCGGCACGAGAACCACCGTGACAGACAAAAAGCTGATCGGTAACCCTGAGGTCCTGAGTACGGCTGAGGTAAATTCCCAAAGCACGGACCGGACATGACAGGTGAAGGCCCGCATCTAACTCACCAGCGTGAGGAGGCGGACGAAACGCCTGAACCACAATATCCCTGGAGCGGAAGGAACTCCGGATATTTTTAGGCACGAAGGCAGGATTAGGCCGCAGAGTGGCACCGCAATCGGAACGAAAGACAGGCACTCTGGTCGTACCGAGAGAGCACACCCACGCGTTCAGCGGAGGTGACGGCCAGCAAGAACGCGGTCTTGAACGACAACTGTTCCAACGGCGCTTGCTCAAGAGGCTCAAACGGGGCCAAGGACAACCGACCGAGGACTAATTGAAGATCCCAACTCGGAGCCAAAGAGCGTTGCACCGGCTTAACGCGTCGAGCGCCAAGCAGGAAACGCTTCACAAGAGGGTGGCTGAACAAGACATCCCCCTCAAATCCCTCATGATAGGAGGATATAGCTGCTGCATATACCCTCACCGTCGAAGCCGACAGACTATCAAGGAGAGACTGGAGGTAACTAAGGACAGCATCCAGGGGGCAGGAGACTGGGTCCCGGCCCCCCGCCTTACACAACACTTGGAACATACGCCATCTGCCCGTGTAAAGCGCAACAGTGGAGGGAGCATGCGCATTCCGGATGGTATCAACCACAGAAGGGTCCATCCTCTCCAGACTACCAGTAGCTGGATCAGGACCGGGAACCACACAGCTGCGCCTCGGTCCGGCGCCATCAGGATCAAGAACCTGCGCTCCTCAACGTACCCGTCCCAACAACTGACCTAACAGATGTATGGGGAAAGAATCCCAGGCGGTACGGCATCGGTCCCAGACCTGCCTGGCTATGTCCGGACGTAATCCCCACCCATCAGGATGAGGACCGCCCCGCGACAGTACACCTGTACCCACATTCACCCTGCCGGGGATGTGGGGAGCCCTCAGGCCGCGCAGATGGAGGATGCCCATAGCCAGCCGCCCGCCGCCTGGTGCAGACGGGGGGAGCGTACTCCTCCCTGTCTGTCGAAATACGACACTGACGTCGTATTGTCCGTCCTGATCAACACGTTTGAGGACCAGAAGGACCGCTTTCGATACCAACACATTGAACGTAGCGCAGACCGGGCAGCATGGTTTGCCAGCTGCCCCCTACTGCGTTGGCCCGACACGTCACCAGCGAGGGAGGCGTCGGTGAAAAACGTGACGTGAGACAGCGCCGGAATCGTCCTAGGATGGAACCTCCCGAGCGTGTCGACAACACGCTCTGAGAGGGATGCCCATAGCCCTCCAACCGTTGACTGGGAAGAGGAGTACTCTACTTCCAGTCTACAGCAAACCCCAGGCTGGTAGGGACCTGCCTGGTACGAGACCCGACGATCCACCTTGACCGCGAAGGACCAGAACGTCGTCAGGGCAGAATACACTTCGTAACCCCTGACGACGCAGAGGCCCCAGTGCGGCCTCCACGCACTTGGTGAAGATGCGGGGAGCCAGAGAAAAAACCGAACGGCAGCCTCTGGTACTCATACGCTAACCCTGCAAAGGAAGCGTAGGTAAGCCCTAGGATGGAAGATCGGAGATGCGAATACGCATCCTACAGGTCTATGGAGGAGAACCAGACCCCCACCTGACAGTGTTCAACAGGTAGGAGACGATCCAAAAAATGCCGAACCTTCCCATGGGACAGGTCCAGCATGGGTCTGACACCCCCCCTCCCGATTTCTCAGGCACCAGAGAACACCGGGAGGAGAACGCCACGACGATGGCTTGCTTCATCCACAGAGATTGGATCTCGTTGACCAGAGCTGTCACTGCTGGTGACTCTGACAATAGGGTCTGTACCAAACCCGAAAACGGGTGGGGTTGTGTAAACACAAGTCCCCGCCTCAGCGTTCTCTCCATCCACCTCGACATATGGTACTGCCGTAGTCATATGTGATGACACTCCCAACGCACCCGCCGCCATGTGGCGCAGGTCCGCCAGGAACTGTAGATAGTCGGCCCGGTCCCACCCGCTGTGCGTAGCCAACCCTGGACCTTTGCGAGCAGAGCGCTCCGTGGAGTCGGGTTGGAACCCGACACTACCTACGAGGCAATCGCACCCAAGGGGGGACCCCGACAGAAAGGGCCGGTTTGATACGGGGGAAGCTGACATCAATCCAGGTGACAAAAAGCCCCCCCACTGAACACCCCTCCAGAACATGCTGAGGAGTTGTTCTGCAGCCGGACATGCAAGGCGTGAGGACCCCATGGGCCTACACACCGTAGCCCTGCAGTGATATTACTACCACCTAAATCACGCGCACCTCTTCATTTCAGACCACTGCCGATCTCGCGGGAGTGGGAGGTACCAACATGATACCTGGCCTGGCGAAGGCGAGGCCGGGGAAGCCTGCACTGTGTGCCTTAAAAGGTTTCGAGCCCCCCTGCTGACAACCCTTATAGTTGACAGACGTAACACCAGGCTCAACCAACACAGCTTATGGTGTGGGAGCCGCTTGACAGCACAACATTCTCACGGACAGACCCAGGCTCAGCCATCAACTGGGTGTCAGCCCCTGTCCCCATGAGAAGCGAAAAGTGGGGCCGCCCGCGCTTCAACGAAGGCACGCGGCCCGCAGCCAAAGGAAACAATCAGAGCCCCCTTTTTCCGCTGGTGTTGGGGGAGGGAGTGATCGGAGAGCGGGCTGCTCGCTTGTTGTTCAAGCCGAGCCCATCCAAGATGTCCGATCCCTCGGCCGCCAAGGCTGTCGGCCTTGTGGACACCTGTCGATTCAACGCCCAGGATACCTCTGGCGGGGGAAAAACATGGCCGCCTGTCGAGGGCCATAGGACAATACCGCCCGCGCTCCAGCAGAAGACCAAAATCTCCTGCGGAGAGGGGAACCCTGAGCGGTTATAGCTTGCGGCTAGGTCAAAGCTAATAACGTCAACAACCTCGCGCGATGTGTCGACGCCGGCTGGCCCTCAAGGCCCCGCCACCAGACACAAAAAAGTATAGTTTTTTATAGAAAAAACAGCAATTCGAACACAGTTCTAATAGCCGCCAATTCCATACCGTGGCGGTACAGGCTTTAGCAGCCCACCAGCCACTCGCCAGGCCGACCCACCCATGGCGTCGGCCGGGCGGGGCACTGTTTCAATATGTCAAAAGCAAAGGACTGATGTTTAACACGGAGCACCATTGGTGGTTGCAAACAGCAACCTCCACTGTGGTGTGCACCATGAAGGGGTTAAATGAATAAAAGAACTAACACCACAAAATACTGTAGAATGAGCAAGCCCATATACACAACATTAAGGGGAGGCGGACCAGAGAGAACCAGTCCCGCATTCATTCAAAATATTCACAACAGCACACCAGCCCTAGCTTAGCCCAGTTACCAAAAAAGGTAAACAAAGCCCCCCCCGCACTACTCCCCCAATAGACACCGATTGACCGTCAGCATGAATGGTTGAGAGGAGAGAAAGCTGTAGCATAGACAGACCTTCTCATAGCAGAGAGACAGAACAAAACAGTAGCCCACTACACTACTATAGCATAGCGTCCAATGCTACTATGGACAGAAAACAGTCAGCTGAGCCACAACACAGGCCGCCGTTAAGTCCCATCCTGCAGTAGTATAGCTCTACTGCTACCTGCCGAGCCTCAAGCATCGGCTCCCAGGTGGGAACACCGTTCAACAAACCCCGCCGGGGCACAGGATTAACGCTACCTGGCTAGGCTACCTAGCCACGGCCTACCCTGTTGTCAACCCATTTACCTATAAAAAAGGTAAAATAGGACTCAGCAAAACCCCCACATTAGCTACCGACTGACCTTCATTGATGAACCGGGCAAGAGGAGGGAAAAGCGGCCACATCCCACGGCAGAGACATTAGAACAGCGTAGCAGTAGTGTTAGCATTTAGCATTAGCATTAGCATGTAGCTTAGTTGTTTAGCAGCACGCGTCCAGGACCGCTCGGAACCCGTTCACTGCAGTGAACGTTCACCAAACCATCCCGCCCCTGGCGCCGACACACAACATGGTTGTGTAACAAAACAAACCAGCATTACTAACACCAACATCAATGCCTGTTGACACAGGGCCTACCTGTGTACAAGCCGGCTCGATAGCCAACCTTGCACGCTGCTCCTCGACTTGCTGCCACCAGACGAGGAAACATCAGAATAGGCCCGACGTGTCGCTGAAACATGCCCCGAAGATTCCAGGGGTAAGCAAACCTCCGGTAAACTTTCAACATTACGCAATTTCTGATAATCTTTTCATAACAACTAGTTACATAAGGCGCACTGCAACGGTTATGATGGAAACGAAAATAGAGGAAGAGTGTTTGGTGACCATGCCTAGTGTCTTATAGGCTACGCCTCCATAGGGGCGGGACCCGGCAGGTGATGGGCGTATTTGTTTTTTCGTTGGTGGAGTACAATAGGTACATGAGATGAGGTATATCGCGATAGGCTTAAGAACGGGACGCGATGGCCAAGTACGATAATATAACTGTTGCAGCTGTACTGTTTTCCATGAAAATACCATATTTGGATAAGTTTGACCATTTCTTAAGAACAGAAAACCATTATTTAATAAAACACAGAAAAGGATCACCAAGTTACTCTGGATAAAGAACCCCTTTACAGATGTCGTATATTCTATACAATACCTAAGGTTATTTGCCGCACAAGGAGGTTGCTAACTGGAAGGAGGAAAAGGAGAGGGATGGAAACATGGTCTTCTCCCCTGACTTCGTCAGATGAGAAATAAACGTGCAGTCCAGACAAAAGGAACTGTAAGAGCCAATTTACATGGTTGTAGTGCCATATGTTATATTTTATGCATTTGTTTGGATTTATGTATTTATGATGAATTCTGCCTGTAATACATTGTGCCTGCCAGCCTGCCAAATTGAGTTTGTGGCATCAGTTCCCGTTGCTCACCAGTAGGTGACATACGTAGCTACTTAATGAGTAACGGGACTGATAACAGGCAGGTGTGTTTGGTTACCGGTAGAGCCAAACAGTTTTTGACCGTCAAGTCGTCAAGTTGTCACGTCGACACGGCACGTTGTTTGTTATCGTTTTGTTTGTAGGGTAAAGTGTTTTGTTTGTTCTTTTGAAAGGTATCGTTTGGCAATTGCGTTTTATCACGTTTGTGTGGTAAATAAACCCATTTGGGGTGTTATTGGAACGAACCTTGTGGACATTCATTCCTTTCACCAGACGGTTACAACAGCGGCCACAGACGCGTCAATTATAGGTTTTTAGCCGGTAGCAGCCTCCTCAAGGGCTTATAGATTTATTGTTTTGTTAAATCAAGTTTGGCCCTTATACAAGTCAAAAACTTGTGCTCGTTGAGAACACATGAAGAGCAAGTCAAAAACTAGTGCTCTTTAGTATAAAGGTGGATTGAGAACCACACCAAGAGCAAAGCAAGTCAAAAACTTGCTCATCAGTAAAGTGGATCAGCCAGAACCACAGCAAGACGAGCAAAGTAGGTTTAAGCTTTGCGCAACAAGAAACGTTGAGGACAGCGGGGAAGCCATTCAGCCTCGCTTTGATGCGCGCGCGGAGCTGATGCGTTGAGGACTGCGTGGGATTTGCGCAGTTCCAGCTGTTGGATGTCAACATAGCCAGGAGCTGAGAAGCGCTGAACGTCAACCTACTCATCAGAGCTCCGACTACAACCAACGGTACCCAACGTCAGCTGCCAACATTTTCATTGGTAGGCTACAAGCCGAGGTAAGGTAGCGCTACCCCTTTTTTTTGGCCATGGTAAATGTGTGCACACAACTCTTACGTTTGCGAGCATAAAGTCCAATGCATTGGTAGCTGAAAATAGACTGCGCGTACCAGTCTACCGTTAACTTTGATTTGTTTGTGCGCGCCGGGCATAACGTTATTGCTTCAATCATTTCACTGCTGATTGTCAACATGAGCGTTGCGGATGACAATCAAGACATTAATAATGAGCAACTCGTCGGTGCAGAGGCGGCTGTGAAAACTGTCACAATGGAAAAAAGGGAAATTAAACTGACCTTAAAGGCTGTAATGGAAAAATTGGGAAAATTGGAAAATAAAAGATCAGATATATTAAATAAGGCACAAAAGTTGTACAAAATGATGGAGGTATTTATGCACAATGCTGACGTGACAGGGGTACAAGATGTATTATGTGAATATGTTAGGCTGTGTGAGACAGCCAAATCTGTACAAAATGAATTTATGAATACGTCAACTATGTCCCCGGACGAAAATGCATTACAAACTGCCTGGTTTGGGTCAAGAATAAACACGTTGGAAAGCTTCCACATGCTTGTTGAGAGTTGGCTGGCACAAAATATGGCAATTACAAATAGCCAGGGTGAAGTGCACTCAGAACCTGTGCACACAGAGGATGTGCACACTGTCTGTGTAGACACAGAGGCTGTGCACACAGAGGATGTGCACACAAGGGAGGTGCACACTGTCAGTGCACCCACAGATGACGTGCGCCCAGACAACATACAAACAGTGGTTGATGATGTGAAACCAAATGACAGTATTTCAAATATCTCCTTTGGACGCTCACAAGGCAGCAGAAAGAGTGGTAGCAGTGCCAGCTCTGAACGCCTCATAGCAGAGGCTAAAAGAGCATCACTGCTGGTGAAAGCAGCATACTTAAAGGAGAGACAAGCTCTGGAGGATCAAGAGGAAGAGTTAAGGAGGAATAATGAGGAGCAAGAGCAACAGTTAAGGAGGAGCAAGGAAGTGTTAAGGAGGAAAAAGGAGCAGCTTGAAATGGAGGCTGAGTTGGCTGTATCCACTGCCCATTTGGCTGTTATGCATACTACGTCAGATGCAGGGAGACGGTCACGAACCTCTAGCCAAAGGCATGTGGGAAATCACACTGGACCCCCTCATTCAAGCCATACTGTGCTAAATCCAGCAGCACAGCAATTCAGTACTCCTATGCCAGAGCCTGTTGTCAAGCCAAAGGTTAAACCTCACCTCTTCCACATGCCCTCACAAGGTGGAGCTGCTGCACAACCAACCCTCTTCCACTTGCCATCACAAGGTGGAGCTGCTGCACAACCAACCCTCTTCCACTTGCCATCACAAGGTGGAGCTGCTGCACAACCACCCCTCTTCCACATGCCATCACAAGGTGGAGCTGCTGCACAACCACCCCTCTTCCACATGTCATCACAAGGTGGAGCTGCTGCACAACCACCCCTTTTTCACATGCCACCACAAAGTAGAGCTGCTGTCCAACCACAATTGTATCAACCTTTTCAAATGCCACCACAAGGTGGAGCTGCTGTGCAACCACAACTGTATCAACCTTGTCAAGTACAACTTCAAGGAGACTTGAGTACAGTCCTGCAACGGCAGAATGAAATCACTAATGCTCTTGTGCAACAACAGCTCACAATGTCTCTACCATCCAGAGACATCCCTGCCTTTGATGGTGACCCGCTTCACTACAGGAGCTTCATAAGATCCTTTGAGCACAATATTGAAGCAAAGGCCAACAAAGCTGATTGTTTATATTTTTTGGAACAGTTCACAAAAGGACAACCACGTGAGCTGGTAAGGAGTTGTCAGCACATGATGCCAGACCGTGGTTATGACATGGCCAAAGGTCTCCTGAAAGAACATTTTGGGAATGAATTTAAGATCGCTACGTCATACATCGAAAAGGCCTTGGCCTGGCCCGCAGTTAAGGCTGAAGATGTAAAGGCACTACAGGACTATTCTCTGTTCCTGCGCAACTGTTGCAACGTGATGACAGAGATGCAACACATGCAGGAGCTTGACATGCCTACCAACATGCGCATGATTATAACCAAGCTGCCCTACCGATTTAGGGAAAGATGGAGGACAACAGCTTATGAGCTACTTGAGCGACGACATCATAGAGCTGTTTTTAATGATCTGGTCACGTTCGTGGAACGTCAGGTCAGGATCCTTTCTGACCCACTTTTCGGTGACATCCAGGATAAACCAACCATAAAGGATGGATTGAGCAACAGGAGCAAGTTCCAGCCTCAGTCCAAGTTTGGCAGAGCTGAAGGCAACAGCTTTGCTACAACTGTCACACGTCTGGACTCCAAGGACCCAGACTCAGGCTCTGTCCATAGGGGACAGGATAGCGGAGCATATTCAGGCTCTGTCCATAGGGGACATGATTCCAAAGCCAATTCAGGCTCTGTCCATAGGGGACATGATTCTAAACCAGACTCAGGCTCTGTCCATAGGGGACAGAATAGCGGAGCATACTCAGGCTCTGTCCATAGGGGACATGATTTCAAAGTCAATTCAGGCTCTGTCCATAGGGGGCAGGATTTTGAAATGGAAAAATCTGAGTCTTGTGTATGCTGCTTTCAGGATCACTCTCTGTCAGAGTGCCCGCGGCTGAAAGGCAAGAACCACAATGATAAAATTATCTTCATAAAGCAAAATAGGATTTGTTTCGGATGTTTGTGTTCCGGTCACATGAGTGCTGGTTGCGACAAGCGCCTAACTTGCAAGGTTTGTGAGAAAAAACATCCAACCATGCTTCACATTGACAGGCCTTACCTCAGCACATACCAGCAGCCTAATTCATCTGCAAGTGTCACTTCAGCTGTCAAGTCAAGTGTCACTATAGCCACGCAGACGTGTGGTCTTACTGGGGCCGGCGGAGGAAATTGTAAGCTGTCCATTCTGCCAGTCCAAGTCAAGTCCACAAATGGAAAGATACTGCAAACATACGCCTTTCTCGACCCTGGCAGTTCTGCAACATTTTGTTCTGAACATTTAATGAGTGCATTGGATGTGACTGGACCACAGACTAGCTTCCTTCTGCGCACTTTGAGCCAGGAGCAGGTGGTATCAAGTACCTCACTGAAAGGTTTGGAGGTCTCAGGTCTCAATGGGGACACTTTCTATAGCCTCCCAGAAGTCCTTTCACAAAGGAAAATGCCTGTGACAAGTGACAATGTTGTATCACAGGAAGATTTGCTGAAGTGGCCTTACCTGTCCCATGTCCAAATTCCCAGCATAAAGGCAAATGTTGATCTATTGATTGGTACCAATGCTCCCAGGTTATTGGAACCTTGGGAGGTGATCAACGGCCGTGGAAATGGTCCGTATGCTATGAGAACTGTTCTGGGCTGGGTGGTCAACGGCCCCCTGCAAGAAAATAACGGTCCTGAAAATGGGATTTCAGTGGCCACTGTCAATATGATTTCTGTGAGCAGATTGGAAGAGACACTGAGCAACCTGGGAACTTCGCTGAACAACCAGATTTCGGTGTGCCATCCCTTGAGTTTCCTTGGCCCAGTTACACTTCCTGCCAAGTCCATGCTGCTCAAACTGTGGAGAAGAGTGTGCAGCTGGGAAGAAAACATTCCCAATGACATTGAGCGCCAATGGACAAGATGGCGGGAGATTTTATCACTTCCTGCCAAGTCCATGCTGCTCAAACTGTGGAGAAGAGTGTGCAGCTGGGATGAAAACATTCCCAATGACATTGAGCGCCAATGGACAAGATGGCGGGAGATTTTATTGACATTTGCAACTCTGCAGCTCCTCGGCAGAGTTTTTAGAGGCCTTCCCAGACGAGAACGGCTTGGGGTGCTCGGTGCTTAAAGCCAAGACATTGATCTTGGAATGACCATTGACCGGGCTTGGTCCTAAGTTTGTTTTGCACGAGGCGATAGTCTCAAATATTTGATTTGTTTTGTGGTTATATGGCATTGATTTGTTTTGTGGTTATATGGCACACTTTGGCTCTTTTTGTTTTTCATTTTATGTTATAATTGTTATATGTTATGACATTTAACAATTAGAGGCCGGCGTGTAAGAGCCAATTTACATGGTTGTAGTGCCATATGTTATATTTTATGCATTTGTTTGGATTTATGTATTTATGATGAATTCTGCCTGTAATACATTGTGCCTGCCAGCCTGCCAAATTGAGTTTGTGGCATCAGTTCCCGTTGCTCACCAGTAGGTGACATACGTAGCTACTTAATGAGTAACGGGACTGATAACAGGCAGGTGTGTTTGGTTACCGGTAGAGCCAAACAGTTTTTGACCGTCAAGTCGTCAAGTTGTCACGTCGACACGGCACGTTGTTTGTTATCGTTTTGTTTGTAGGGTAAAGTGTTTTGTTTGTTCTTTTGAAAGGTATCGTTTGGCAATTGCGTTTTATCACGTTTGTGTGGTAAATAAACCCATTTGGGGTGTTATTGGAACGAACCTTGTGGACATTCATTCCTTTCACCAGACGGTTACAACAGCGGCCACAGACGCGTCAATTATAGGTTTTTAGCCGGTAGCAGCCTCCTCAAGGGCTTATAGATTTATTGTTTTGTTAAATCAAGTTTGGCCCTTATAGGAACTATATTTCAACTCAACTGATGTATTTGCCAAAGGGCCAAGGGTGGATAAGGCATCAGTTTACACACAGGAATTATTCAGCATAATACATGATTGTACAGAAGGTTTGATGAGGTTAATATAATCAAAATAGCCCAAAACACGGTGGCTTCTTCACATCAAGACAGTTCTGCACATAAATAGTGGTCATGCTATGTATGAAACGAGAATGTACTAAGCCACACACATGGGCACAACCTGGTCTAAGGTAGGAATTACATGTTACTCTAGACAACAATAATGAGTCCATGATTCTACTCACATGTAGAACAGCACATTCTCTGGTGGTGGGGTGGAGGCTCAGCCGGACCCCCCTGGGGACGGGTCGGTGGGCTGGCCTGCCAACTAACTGTACTGCTCTAATACTTTTGACCTCACTTATTTTTAAACTGGTTGAACCAATCACAAGTACCGGTCTTCTTTCAGTAAACAGAAGGGGGGGCCGCCGGTGGCCCCCGTCGGTGTCTTCCTTCAGTGAACAGGGGGGGTCTGCTGGTGGCCCCCGTCGGTGTGGCCTCTTGATGAGTACAGAGGAGGGCGCTTTTGATGACCCCCCTCCTTGGCTGCTCAAGTCTCCTCTGAATGAATCCAATACTTTAACATTCCTTCGTGTACCATTTTGATTTTCCAATGTTCATGGTTTATGCAATGACCTATAGATCTCTCATATCATCCCAGTACAGTCATTGCTTCTAGGCTGATACCAGACATCATATAGGAGACCACACCAACCTTTATTTACCAGATAATATAACTGTGATAAATATACCAGGATTTATAACAAGAGTGAAATAACACTATTACTTTCATACTCGGGTGACATTCTAAATGGTATTCTTCTTTGTAAGTTACCTTCTACATTGATATGGTTAATGTAATAAGTTACATATTTTAATACCAGATTTCCTATATAACGTATGCTGGCTTGATACTTCCTTGGATGTGTCAGAATTGTATTTAGCCTTCTGCTAGTTAGAGTGAGCCACCGTTTCCTGTGGGGTGTGACTTATTTACATAGTCTTGATTGTCCCCTGCAGGCTTTTATGACCTGCAACTGTTGTTCTCTAATCCAGTCTTACCCTGAGCGGGGGTTGTAGAAATGTCTATTCTAACACCAATAATCACTTTTGGCTAAGCCCTGCTTTTACATTATGGATTCTCTAATTATTCACACATATTAGTTATGAAATTCAATGTCAATATCACCACACAGACAACATTGAGACAAAGCTTCCTGACACATCTCCATCCAAACTCTTGGAAGAACTCATTGAAATCTCATCTGATACCACATGGAGAGCTCGTTTCAGTGAAGAGCCCCTGGAAACATGTTGGTCTGAGTGTGGTGCTGAGTACCAACTATCTCATGATGATGCAGTTAAGGTGTTGATGCCATTCAGCACCACATATCTGTGTGAAGCTGGCTTTTCATCCATGACAGCTCTGAAAACAAAATATAGGGCCAAGTTGAGCCTTGAGGATGACATGCATGTTGCCTTGTCAAAGATCTCCCCACGTATTGACCGTATTATTAGCCAGCAGCAGCAGACCTCGTATTGAGCTAGAAATGTCCACTGAGTGAACAAGTGCTTGTCTTCTGTATTTATTTATATTCTTTGAGAAATGGTAACTTGGTGATCCTTTTCTCTATTTAAAAAAAATACATGATTTTCTGTTTTTGAGAAATGGTCAAACTTATCCAAATATGCATTTTTTTTATGGAAAACAGTCCAGCTGCAACAAATAGCACTTTAGTGAACATTTTCTGTAATTTTATTAAATGGTAAATGGCTGTTTTTTTATATAGCGCTTTTATCCAAAGCGCTTTACAATTTGTTACTCACATTTTACCCATTCATTCACACATTCACTCACCGACGGTGGAGGCAACCATGCAAGGTGCCAACCTGCTCATCGGGAGCAATTAGGAGTTAAGTGTCTTGCTCAAGGACACATCGACACACTGCCCGGGAGGAGCGGGAATCAAACCGGGAACCTCCGGATTGCCAGACGACTGCTCTACCTCCTGAGCCACAGTCGCCCCTCAGGCTTATTAAAAAGAATATGCTATTTGATTTACTACTACAAGCAGTGTAATGTCAACAGTACTAAGCCATTTAGACCTGAAACGCCTGCTAATAATGCATTATAGTTATAGCCTGCATATACACACAAATGGGTTAACTCTTATGCCCCCCTAACGATTTTGCAGAGTTGTCACTTTAGTGCATGAAAAGATTGCATCACGTTCAAGGTCATAAAACACTTAATTTGTAATATTTCGTTCCAATTCTTTTTTTATGAATACCACTATGAACCTAACTCAACATATCTATCAAAGATTCCAAATATTTCCGTTTGTAGGGTTATGGTTAGGGTTAGGGTTAGGGTTAGGGTTAGGGTTGGGGTTAGGGTTAGGGTTTGGGTTGGGGTTAGGGTTAGGGTTAGGGTTGGGGTTAGGGTTAGGGTTGGGGTTAGGGTTAGGTTAGGGGACTGTTGAGCAAGTGTTGGGGTGGGCACGGGCACAGGGATGAGATTTTACCTTCTCCTAATCTTTCTGTCTGGGTAACCCTAACCCTAACCCTAACCCTAATGGCAAGAAATAAACCACTATGGACGGTTTGAAATCTAATATTGTTAACTTTTGTGTTAGAGGGTTTCAAAATCTAATCTTTTCAAATTCTGTGAATATATGGAAAATAAGCAAACGGACACAATTTCATGACATAATAATCAACACAGCCATCGTTGTACACAGAAACACAAAGAAATATAGGCAAAAAACACAAAATAGTCTAAGGGGGCAGAAGAGTTAAACAAACATTATTTTGAAAGCAAGCACTTTTGGCATCATTGTAGCAAAAAAGACAGGACCGGAAAAGTCTTTATCGTATATAGGGGTGCAATGGAATATTTTATTGGACACAGGGGTGCCTTGGCAGCAGAAAGGTTGAGAAATAAGAACCCCTGCCTTAGTGGATATTTTAACAGGGTTAGGGATGTAGACGGACACGCCTCCAGGGGGAGCCCTACAGACCTCGTCCCAGTAAGATGTAATTGTCATGGTCCCAGCCGGGGACCCTTCCTGAACAATGTGAACAGTGGTTTCCTGCCGCCCTCTGGTGGCCAAACGCAGCAGCTCCAGATATTGAACCTTCTCAGGCATTTAGTCCTAGGTTTGAATACTATTATTAATGCTATGCTGCCTCTGTTCATGTTGTGTTTCCCCGGTCTAGCTTGTGTTTAAGGGTTCTCTTTACATATGTTTCCTTTAAGGGATATCCCTTTACATATATGTTTCCAGTGTGGAGATATCTCCTTACATATATTTTTCTAGTGTGATGATATTCCCTTTACATATATGTTTCCAGTGTGGAGATTATCTCCTTACATATATTTTTCTAGTGTGGTGATATCCCCTTTACATATGTTTCCAGTAAGATAATCCCTTTACACATGCTTATATTTGTGATGTGAGTTTTGTGATGTGATGTGATAATTTTTATATGGGCAGTCTGACTTGGGGTACTATATTAGTGTTGCAATGCATGATAAATAAACAGTGAAAAAAGCTAAGAAATCGGATGGGGCTGGGACATTTGGGACGAATAAAAATGTAGGATGAAAATCTCCCCAGCCTGTGGGAGGCAGTGGAGGTGTGAAATCTAGCCAGGTCCAGAACAATAGGAGTCACAAAATCTGTTTGGAGTGGAGTGGTGGAGTAGTGGTAGAGGAGCAGTAGATGCTTGACTATTCATGGCTTCATCTGTAGCTCTCCCTGCTAACACAGGTCATGTAGCCCCTGTAGCCAATATAGCTTTGTCAGCTACTTCCTTAGCGTCCCCTGCTGGGACAACCACTGCTAGTCCTACAGGCCCTACAGCTAAACCTATGGCTTCCTCTGTTAGGAGACTCAGTGTGGTTCCGGCTTTTAGTACTGGCTTAGCTCCCCCTGCTACTGCTAGCAAGTCTAGAAAGGCTAGTAAAGCCCTTACAGCTAGCAAGGCTTCTTCAGCTAACCCAGCCTCTACTGCCAGCCTAGCCCCTGTTAGTTTAGCCCCAGATGCTACGCCCAGTCCGGCTTCCACGCCCGGTCTGGCTCCCATGCCTGACCCAGCCTCTACGCCCAGCCCGGCCTCCTCGTCTGGTCCCGGCTCCTCGTCTGGTCCCGGCTCCTCGTCTGGTCCCGGCTCCTCGTCTGGTCCCGGCTCCTCGTCTGGTCCCAGCTTCTCGTCTGGTCCCGGCTCCTCGTCTGGTCCCGGCTCCTCGTCTGGTCCCGGCTCCTCGTCTGGTCCCGGCTCCTCGTCTGGTCCAGCCCTACGCCGTGGTCTTCGCTGTGGTCTTTGCCATGGTCTTCGCCGTAGTCTTCTCCGTGGTCTACATCCGCAGAGACCCCCGTCCGGGGTTCTGCACCCGGTCCCGAGGCCTGCACATGGAGTGGTCCGCGTCCGGGGTCCTGCTCCGGAGTTGTCGTCTTCGCACCTCCGCTCCAGCCCTTCTGGTCCGGTCCTGATAGTCCTGCGCCTGGAGGATCCCTCGTCTAGGGTCCTGCTCCGGGTCTGTTGCCCACGCCCCATTGCTCCAGGCCCCCTGACCGGTCCTCCATCCCCATGTCCAGCCCCCCTCACCGGTCCTCTGTCCCCAAGTCCAGCCCCCTCACCGGTCCTCCGTCCCCATGTCCAGTCCCCCTCACCGGGCCTCTGTCCATGTTTACGGCCCCCGTCGTCGGGCCTTTGTCCCCATCTCCGGCCGCCCTGGCTCTGTGCCCCGCCCGCCCTTCCCCGGGCTCCCCTCTGGTCCGGTTCCTCGGTTCCCCTGCTGCTATGCCCTTCCTGGGTTCTTTTTGCGGCCCCCCGGCCCCGGTTCTCCGGGTCCTCGCCCCCAGTTTTTTCCGGGGTCTCGGCCCCCCACCTCGCCCGTTCCCGGACGGTCTTACCGGGCGTCTGGAAGCCAACCCTTTGGGGGGGGTACTGTCGTGGTCCCAGCCGGGGACCCTTCCTGAACAATGTGAACAGTGGTTTTCTGCTGCCCTCTGGTGGCAGATGTTTCCAGTAAGATAATCCCTTTACACATGCTTATATTCGTGATGTGAGTTTTCTTTTTACTAATGCTTTGTGTTCACCAGACTTGGCCGTGCCTGGCCTTAAACCAGCTGGCACTCATTAGTAATCACGGGCAGTATTTATTCCTGCCCGTTTCTCACTTCTCTGTCGCGCCATTGCCATTGTTTTGTTTGTCTACCCTTGTGTTCGGTCACTTACCCTGTTCACCTTCACTCCTGTTATTTCCCAGTGAGTCCGTTCCTTATTCCAGCACTGCTGAGTTTTGTTTTTCCGGGTTTTGCAGTTCGCCTTTGTTTTGTATCATTGTTGCTTACTACTGCTAAGTAAAAGCCTGTTCACTTTCATTCCGTCGTCTCTGCCTCTACTCTCTCTGATCATGTTCAGCATTTGGGGTCTCCTCACCTACCCTCACACCGAACCCTTACAGTAATAGAGTAATAGGCCAAAACTAATTTCTGTATTCAGCAGCAGTACTATGGAATAGCCTACCAATGGAGTTGAAGTCCATAAGCCCCTTCTCCACTTTTAAATCAGCTATAAAGAGGTGGATCATGAGTAGCAGAAGCTGGGAGTAAACCTCTTCCGCCTGTGCGGTCCGGGGGCGGACCGCAAATGACATCACGTCATAAATCAACCTCTCCAGACTGTCTGACAAAAGTATAGTTTTTTTTGTCAAACGTATTCAAGTATAAACATCATAACCATGTCACAACAGCAGTTATAATGTATATATATTTTTTTTTGATCCACTTTTTCTCCCATTTTCAATTTTTCTCCTATCCCAATTTTCATATCGTCCAATTCAACCCTCCCCTGTCTTCGAACGTTGTTTCTTGCCTCCCACAAGCCGGCTGCAATGTGGACTAAGTCATACATAGCACGAGTCCCCTCCGATACTCGAGGTAACAGCCGTCGCATCTTTTCACCTGCACGGCTCGATCTTTCAGCGTCGGGGTCTGGGCTTTGGAGGGGCCCGCCCCCGTCGCTTCTTGATTCTACTGCGCAGGCGCACCAACCGACCTGTAGGAGTCGCTGTCCACAACGCCCGATCCCCACCCTTCAGTTTCCCTCCCCGTAATACGGCCAATGTGTATTACTGTGGACGACCAGCTAAACTGAAAGCAATGTGGAGAGCGGGGCTCGAACAGGAGGCATTCTGTTCGAGCCTAGTCTCCAGCATTTGTTGCGAGCGCCTTGCCCACTGCGCCACGTAGCCGCCCAGCAGTTATAATGTATATTATCATCACTATGTTAGTTTACTAATAGGTTAAAGTGTTATTAGTGCGATTTTAGTATTCGTTTTTGTGCTGTTTTGATCGCGAAAGTCAGCCATCTTGAAAAATTTACAGATGGGAATTGTAGTTTTTGAAGAGGACATCGAGAGCTTTGAAAGAGCGTTGGAATTTTTCAGAACAACACTTCCCAAAGGCCTCTATGGGGCTTCAAGCTAATTACTTCTGTATGAATTTCTTTTATATCTCTTATTACTCTGGATAATAAACCACAAAACGTAACGTTATTGACATATATTGGAGTGCAGTTAGTTTCTCTTCCCTATTTGTAGCATGTAGCAACAATCAGATTTGAAATTAGTTTCAAAATGGCGGCACTCTGGCCAGAATAATAAACCTACTGTACATACAGTAGATTTCATTATCTGTTCTTATGCACGCCTGGTGATACTAAATCCAAATTGAACTTGGGAATTTGAAAGATAAGCTTTGGCACAATCCATAAATATAATAAGGTCATTTATCATCATCATCATCATCATCATTTATTTATTCGTACATGGAATTACCACAGTCCAACAGTACATATTCATATAATTCACAAAAAATACCATGGCCGAAAGGAACAGGAAGAAGAAAAAATCTTATATATACCTGCCCCTACACACGTACAACACACCGATAGACATATTGTGTAAAACCAAACAGAATATACCCATTTTGCAAAAAATAAATAAAATTTTAACATCAACACAACCAAATTAAATCAACATAAATAAACCCATTTTGTCTATCTATCAGTCAAACTACATATTTAGGTTAATTCATTTACACACACACACCCCCACACACACACACTTATATAATGTATTATACTTCTATATACTATCTAATTTCTATTTTATTATAATATAACTAAATCATACTATTTATTCTACACCATATTGGTACAGTATTATACAATATTTTAATATATTATTATTCTATGTTACGCTGCTATATACTATATTACTATACTCATACTGGCCTACACTACAACTCTATGCTACGTCATCCTGACACGCTAAACTGCAATATTATACTAAACTGTGCTATACTGTCTATGTATCTTTTCTTTGCACAACCTTTTGAAGTGAAATTGTGAATTGAAAGTGAATTTATAAGCCTGCTATTCTATATTCAATAATAATTTCAAATTGCATTGGTCCGGATGGGAGAATTCAGTACTGTATCTACAAAACCTTCTGTTTAATCATCTTCCCTTTATTCATTTCCTTAGAGATCTCTTTGTACACGTGATCTCAAGAACGTACTGAATGAGATCGGTGGCAGTTTTTCATATCTGGTCATTTTTTGCATGGTGTTATTCACTGTCAAAGATGCAAAGAAAAATCATAATTCATATTCTCCATTGTTTCATCACAATTTAAGCAAGCCTACTAATAGACACAATATTTCTGACACTGGGAATACATTCACTGAGGTCCATAGATGTCCCTAGATACCAAGAACATGCAAATGGACCTTGTAGAAGTGGAGCAATATTCCATTTACTTAGGTATGTATTTTAGGCGGATTTTCAGAAAATAGGGCTCCAGGCTTAAGAAAGGGATTCTATTATGTGTCCTTCCTTTTGTTCTTTTATTGTTTATAAAATGGAATATTACTGTATGTATGCATGTATTAATAGTATTGCATAGTTGAACAATTTGATTGTAAGTTGTCTGCAATATGTCGCCCCCCCCCCCCCCCCCCTCCCAGACACTACAAACACCCACGTCCACACACCAGTACATAACTCCACGGACACCATGATGAAGGACCGCAATGGAAACAAGCCTATGGCTTTATTGTGTTTTTTTTTTTTATCCTATTGGTAAATGGTGGGCCGATATGTATACCTGTTCAATTGTCAATAAAAAAAACTGGGCGCTTACCTCGAAAAACTAATTTCGTAAACCCAAGACAGTTCTCAACACCATGGAGAGTGCAGTGTGCCATATGCCTCTCCCACCCCCTGTTGCCTTTCACCCCCTCTAGGAGCACGTTCAGCCACAGACTCATACCTCCCCGACACCAGCGGCCTTCAGGCTCCTGTGTGTCTGACTCTTAGACACCAAAACCTGCACTGACTACAATGTATGACGTATATAATGCCAGTTAGAGCACCTTGTGTATACTGTTGACTTTTACTCTTACTCATAGTATATATTCAGATTCAAATTCTGTATTGCCTATATTTATTGTAATGTATAATATAACTGATAGGGTATACAGACCCTTATCTGCACCTTTGTTTACACTATTTACTTTATAAGTACATTTATTGCCTATATATGTCTTTCTACTATTACCCTTCCCATACCTGTACCTCCCCTCTCCCTCACCATGCTGTTATGATGCCTGAATTTCCCCAAGGGGATCAATAAAGGAATATATCATCTTATCTTATCGTATCATATCTCATCTTATCTTATAGGCCTTTTGAGGATTTTATATTTCCTGCTGAGCCTTTTGACGAAGAGGATGTGTAAAACCTGTGGCATGTCAGAGAGAAATGTACTTTGACTTGAAGCACAAGAGGCCAGTGATAGTCTATTAGATAGACAATAGTCTATTATAAACTACCAGGAGGGAGAATAAATCCTATCACCACCAGCAATAAAAATGAAACGACCAGAGGTAAGGCATTAGCATTTCCTGGATGACAGTGTGGCCAGCTGGGCAATAGCAACCATTATAGGTTCGCAGGATTGGTTGCATCACACAAGCGGCTCAGATTTTGAGAAAATACCGAGAAGCTCCCCACCTCCAGTGGAATAATGTAAAAAGAGTGCTCTGGTAACAGGTTCTGCACAAATAACAATCTGTATAGTCAAAGTCATACCTCCAAAAGGAATTAACGAACATGTTTTTGAGTGGAGGGGATCTTTAAAAGCTGTCTAGGGTCTCAAGCTGTGGATTTGTGTGCAAAAACACATATATTATTCTTAGTAGCAAATGAGAGGAAATGTAACGTCTATTGTCTATTTCACTTTTGTGGGAGTAAATACCTTTTTACAATCACAGATAGAATATATGCTTGATGATATATGGAGACAGCGAGGGAGAGATCATTCATTGTACATCTCTATCCATTGGCAAACCATGACCGTGAATCCAATTCCCCATAACAAACACAATGTCATCTCCTGCAAATGCAAATCCTCCTATCACGGTCATCTTAAAAGATTCATAAAACCACACCCGGCCCAACCAACCACTATACCCTATCTACATTAATGGCATCTTCCCATAAATAATGTATGAGAATTATAAAATTATAGGTCGGGTGATGCAGATCCACCTGTATTACAAAACACCTACGATACTGTAATTACTCTCTGGCATGCCTTTCAATTTCAAAGTGAATACACTTCCATGGAATCACCTGATCAAACATGTCAAATTGGACCATGCATCAATGGCCAAGCCCCCCATGGATGTGTGTGTGTGTGTGTGTGTGTGTGTGTGTGTGTGTGTGTGTGTGTGTGTGTGTGTGTGTGTGTGTGTGTGTGTGTGTGTGTGTGTGTGTGTGTGTGTGTGTGTGTGTGTGTGTGTACGTGTGTGTGTGGTGTGTGTGTGTGTGTACGTGTGTGTGTGTGTGGGGGGGGGGGGGGGGGGTGGAGGGGGTGGTATCTGGGCTTCTGTCTCCATCACTTCATCCCAGTCATTGATTGAATGTGAACTTGGACCATCTGTCCCATGTTAATTGCACACGTGCTGTTCTGTAGCCCTGTAAGGTGGGTGGGCAGAGGGACCCGTAATAAAAGCCTGTGTTATTTCCCCAACAGACAGACAGTCAAGCCCCTCTGGTTTTCTTGATAACGGGTAAGTGACTGCTATAATTTTCCTCCAAACACTTGTTCCGTGGACAAGGGCCCAGTGTGCAAATGCAACTGCAATCCAAAACCCAAACCTCACAGGCGAAAGGACTATTTACATTTGGATCCAGGATTTCTATGAAGCCTATGCCAGATATAACAACCAGTATGCCTCTATCATATGCCTGGATCCTCTATGCATGTAATCCATTTGAGTGGCCCACTGTATAGTAGGGGTGGGAATCACCAGTTTCATCACGATACGATATCGATTCTTTGGACAACGATACGATATTTGCCGATATCACAAAGTCTGCCACGATATGATACGATACGATATGATTCAGGTGCCTGCGATCGATATGAGGCGATATTATGTGCCCATTTAACACAATCAGTCACATTTAGATAAAAAAAAAAAGGCTACGGAAATATCAATTCATGTTTTTATTTTTGAGCTCAGTAACACACACACACACACACTAGGCTTGGGCGGTATGACGGTATTACAGTATACCAGGATATCTCGAGATCCCACCGGTATGATTCTCAATACCGTGACGTCACAGACTGCTATTACACTGACACGGAGTTGATTGTAGTGCACAGCACGCGCCAGCAGATGGTTACGTGGCTATCGTTCTGGGAGCTAACGGTAGTACCTGGCTGGCGCTGGCTAACTAACGTGGCTAACATTCTGAGAGCTAATGTCGGGACCTGGCTGGTGCTGGCTAACTAACATGGCTAACGTTCTGAGAGCTAACGTCGGGACCTGGCTGGTGCTGGCTAACGTTCCGTGGCTAACGTTCCGTGATTTGTTTACTTGGTAACACGGGTTGCTAAGGAATTTAGGTTTGAGGTTGAAGAAAGTGCACTTTTAGGTTGAAAGAACGGCCCTAATGTCAACGTGTTTCAATATAAGCGTTATGTATGGTGATAACGAGTATATTGTTAGCTCCGCCCGTTCTGCTATGGAGTTTTACAATACTGGGTGCCGGCGGATATGACTTGCAGGATTTTCAAAATAAGAGTATCGCAATATGAATCGATCTTTTTACGTTGCATCGATCCTATTTGATTATTGATAATAGATCGATATATCGATCTGGATCGATGTATTGTCCCACCCCTACTGTATAGTCTAGATTTGTAGGCAATCACAGCTCTGCTCTGAAGAGAACTTCTATTCACAATCTATTGACCCCTCTGCAAGTGAGTAGCACACATGTCACAGGCGCTCCAGACCCTCTTAGAGCTGCGGCAGTTCCGACTCCGGACCCTCTGAATCAACGGCTACTTTGTCTCTTGCTCCCCTGTTAAATGTTATGTTCCTTGTTTATTAGTTCCTTGTGTGGTTGTTTGGTTGTTATGTTACTCTGTCTAGTGTTCAGTATTTTCTTGTGTGTTTCCTTCCTGATTGTCTCACACCATGTGCGTCTCATTTTGCTAATTGCCCTGCTGTCTCTCTAGTGTTAATTGTTCCCCCTATATCTGGTGTGTGTTCCCTACCCTTGTTGTGGGTTAATTGTTTCGGTTCATCATTTGTTTCGGGTCCTTGTTTGATGTCCTCATGTGTACTCTTGCTCTGTCATCCGTTCCTTGTCAGTAAGTCTTGTTTTCAGTTTATTTGTAGATTCGTTTGTAAAAACTTTCCCTACCAGCACTGCTGTGGTTTTTGTTTATTGTTATTGTGTATTTTGCTCTCTGCCAGCCATTGCTGTGCTCTCCTTGTTTTTGCTCAGTAAAGCATTATACTTTTGACATTCACCCCTGGCTCCGTGTTCTCGCTATTGCCTATTGCCTCTTTTCCTCGCCCTGTTCTGCATTTCGGTCCTACGCCAACACTAATCCTTAACACAGGGGGAAAGCCTGTGATCTTCAATGTCTCTATTGCGAGCGAGGAATGAGGCCATCCTGATGAGGCGTCTCCTGCTCTTGACAGGTGTCATGTAGAGCTTCACGGAGCACGAGGGCGGCTCCCTGACATACAGTACAGTACATCCAGTACATCCAGAGGTTCAGCAGCTAAACCCAACATGTTATTGTTGTACTGTGCAGCGCTGTGTTTTCTGCAAAAGCTATATTAGCTCTGGAGATTATCTTTATTCCATTGTAAGTCCTTGGGACAAGAGGCCATTTCATTAGAGGGATAAGTCACCCATTTTGCTTTATTTTAACCATGATTCCTGATAGACAGCCCAAAATAGTTTCTGTCGTGACTGTTAAGTCAAGTTTAACCCAATATCACAATTACATGGCTTCACATGTGCCACATTAAAATGGAACACCACCCCTTGAGCTTAGCCCTCACTGAAGATAAAGAAAAACTCCCATAACATTTCAATAAGAGAAATAAAGAACAAACCTCAGAAGGGCAATTCAACGAGAGATCGCCTAGGGAGGAGGGTCAGGCATGCAATAGGTGTTAATAATACATGGGGAATTACAGTCAGGTGTAATAAGAGATATAGATACTGATCAGGCACGTGCACACATAGAGCCCAAAGGGTGCTCGAGCACCTGCCCTTTTGTGCCTCATAAAAAGGTGCCCTTTTTATGCCAATTCTTTATAAAAAAAAAATATATATATATAATATATATATAACTGTCTTTCAAGGATAAGTGAGTTCCTGCACTGATTATTATAGTTCAATATTTGATCACCAAATCGCCTCAAAATGGGGCCTCCCGCCCAAAAAGGGCCCCCAAAAATTGGGCTTGCGCAATTTGCATGCTCGCTTATATGCGTACAGGCCCAGTGCCCTTTTCAGCCTTTGAGCACCTGCCCCTCTAAAGTCCTGTGCACGTCCCTGGATACTGTATACATTTGAAGACAAGAGAAATAATGAGGTAGAAATGTGTGACATTAGAGAGAGAAGGTTTTACCCCCTGTTTATTTCTAGCATGTAATATCGTGGCCGTTACCAAGGCAGATAGAGGATGTCAGGGTCCTCTCCTGAGAGACAATTAGCAGTGCAACTCCAGAGGAAAACAATGATTAGCACTAACTCAATGATTGGAACTTGAGGGCTCGTACAGATACTCTATTGATTTCCTTACATAATGAAGTGCAGAGTTGCGTAACATTTTCTTAGAATCTTAGCCGTCGTCCCCCTCCAACCCCTCCTCACCACCACCACCACCACTACCTTTATTACTTTATCTCTCCATCCCCTTCCTTCCTCCCTCTCTCCCTGTCTCTCTTTTCTTCACTGCAGTAACCTCATTTGGACCACTGGACTAATTAGGGAGTCTGCAGGCCGGGATCTAGAACCTGACATATGCTGCTGCTGTAGCCCACAGTAAAACCCCCAAAGCGTCACGACGTGTCGCATCAGATGTGTAGCTTGCAGAACTACAAGATGGTGTGTCAAATATAAGGTGCGTGAACTGTATGGGTTCCAGCCGACGGTCACAGTGACACTGATAATCACCAATATACAACAAAGGTATTTCTTATTCTTTTTTTTTTTTACCAGAATTGTATGATTTTGTTTTACTTTGTCTATACTGTTTTACTTCTATATAATCTATACTGAATTTTAATCATAAAGATTTATATCGGCTTAAAAAGGTGTGTAAACCTCCACTACATCCATGACTAAAATATATTACAACCTTCTGTTTAGAGTAGAGGAAACCTTTATTATATTAATATATATTAGAAATAAAAAGAATAATAAACGCATAAAAAGACAGCATGCATCAACAGTATGAGCTTCACTGACAATCAAATCACCAAATCTTTTACATATTTACTTTTACGATGGCGCGACTGAGGTCAGTCGCTGTTGGTTTTGCTCCGCAGAGATTGTGGGCACTTTTAGTTACTGTTTATTTTTAATACTTTTTTTTATAAAAACCACGCTGGCATGGACGTCGTACGGCCAGTCACTTATGGACATATAAACTCCGGACTGAAAGAGGAGTTTAACAACACTTTTTGCCATCGGAGATACGACGAGACACGGACAAAGACGAGGACAATGGAAAAGGCGGCGCGATCAAACGGAAGCACAGAGGATGGAGACGTGGAATCAGAATCAGGCTAAAGAGTTCTGCTTACCGGCCCGCGATCCCATCGATTCTGTTGGCGAATGTACGTTCACTGGAGAATAAGATGGATGATCTCCGTGCAAGGATTAGATTCCAACAGGACGTGAGGGACTGCAACATCCTATGCTTTACGGAGACATGGTTGAAGTCATCAACACCGGATCACAACATCATCCCATCTGATTTCTTCTCTGTCTTCCGCGCTGACCATACAGAAGAGTCGGGAAAGTCCATAGGTGGAGGGGTCTGCTTCCTGACCAACAACGGCTGGTGCAGTCCCAAGGAGGTGAAGATTATTTCTCGGACCTCACAGCAATAATAACAACAGCAGTATACATCCCACCGCAAGCAGATACCGCCAGAGCTCTGGCAGACCTACAGGACCATTTGAACAAGCACCAAAACAAACATCCAGACGCGGCTATGATCGTAGCCGGAGATTTCAATAAGGCTAATTTAAAAAAAGTTATGCCAAACTTTTACCAACACATCACATGCACCACTATGGGGGGAAATATGTTGAATCACTGCTACACCCCTTTCAAACAGGGCTATAAGCAGTAGCGGCCGCTGGCGCTGGTGCCTTGTGGGTCGCAGTTCACGTTAATAGGTCGAGTTGAAAATGTAATGCTCTGAGATGCTCTGGAGCAATCTCTCTCTGTCTCTCGGATCAATCAAATCAAATAATTAACACATGTATGTTGTCATTTTAAACAACTCACCATTCAATCATTATGCATCAGCAGCAGCTAAATTAATGTTATAGTTCACAACACAGCAGCGCGTTTTGAATCGCTAGCCTATTAATTATCGTCTCAGCAAGCACAGTCAATACTTTTTTCCGTAGCCGCATTTCGCGGAGACAGCTGTGTATAGCGAGAGAGAGAGAGCGAGATAGAGAGAGAGAGAGAGACTCACTGTTTAGTTGAAATGTCCAGGGCAGGAGAGCTTGATAAACATGTATAATCCACTGTTGATGTATTCCAGACCACTGTCCACTGTCTCCAGACTGCATCCGCCATATAGCTTGTTAGCCAAGTGTTAGCTTGTTAGCACAACACAAGTACATTTCTTTGTCCATTTTTCCGCGTCGAACAGACTGCAAACTACCTGGCGTTCTATCGCCATGCTCTAAGACAAACTCTAACCTTAACCAACTTTGAAAGAGTGCCTAAGCTTAACCGTCTAAAGAACTTGCAGTCACGCTCTAAGACAAACAGTTGCATCTCACAACAACACAACTACCAACCTAGGAATAAGCTAGAATTCGAACGTTAGAAATTGGATTCGGCCAATCAGAGATCGTCTCTGCGAAATTCTGCTACGGAAAAAAATACTGGCGTCGGCCAATCAGAGAGCGTCTCCGCGAAATGCGGCAACAGAAATTCTTGACGCTACTGCCTAGACCGCTTCAAATCGCACCCGGATTCCAACATAATAGTCATATTTCAACGCACAACGCGTTACGCACTGATTGGCTTCGACGGATACAGCGATCAAACCGTGACGCGCACTCAGAGCGCTATTGCGTCTAGCCCGGGCAAAAAAAAAAAAAAAAAAAAAGTGATGTCACTTCCTGTTCAAGAAAACGAGTATTTTTTTATTTTATATAATAACGTTATATTGTGCATTGGAAACACAAACATACTTAAAATGAGTAAATATTATTAATTTTAAACATGTTTATATTATTTATAGGGCTATAAAACAAAAAACTAAAACATTATTTTTCTTGTTCTCTAATATAAGCAGGGGGGGGCGGCGCCCGAGCGCCCCTAGTGGTAGAGCCGCCACTGGCTATAAGGCAGTATCAGCACCTCCGCTAGGTAAATCAAATCACAACGCCATCTTTCTTTTGCCCGGGTACAAACAGAGAGCCTGAGAGGCTGTTTTGTCGCGAGAGGTGAAGCAGTGGTCTGAGAGCTCAGAGGCCACGCTACAAGACGCACTGGATGACGTCGACTGGGGTATGCTCCGGTTGAACTCCAGTGACGTCAGTGAATATGCTGATGTTGTTGTTAGCTTTATAGCAACGTTAGCTGACGGTATTGTCCCCACGAAAAAGGTGCAGGTTTTCCCAAACCAGAAACCGTGGGTGGACAACTCCATCCGAGTGGCCCTGAATGCTCGTACCGCTGCTTACAACTCGGGCCGAGCATCGGGAAGTATGGAAGAGTACAAGGTAGCCGCCTATATGCTACGCAAAGAGGTTCGGGCTGCAAAACGGCGATATGCGAACAAGATGGAGACACAGATGGCACAGAACGGCACGAGAGGCTTATGGTGGGGAGTACGAACGATAACTGATTATAAAGTCAGCCCCCCCCCTCAATAGTGAGTGCCGATGCCTCTCTCGCGGATGAACTCAACTCCTTTTACGCCAGGTTTGGAGGGGGGGTTCATCCACGGGGGGGGGGTCATCCACACACTCTTTTTTTTATCCACTTTTTCTCCTTATTTTCTATTTTCCTCCCATTCCAATTTCACTGTTTCCAATCCCCCCCCCCCCCCGTCTTGAACATTGCTCGCATATGCCCCCCACAGGTCGGTCGTAGGGAGGATATAAGCCTTGCATCACATGTCCCCTCCGGTACACGAGGAGGCAGCCTGTCACATCTTTTCACCTGCCAGCGGGGACTCTCATTGGCAAGGTGTAATGTGTGGGAGGCTCACACTACCCCCACTAGTTCCTGTCTCTGCTGTGCAGGCGTCCCCCAACCGACCTGTAGGAGTCGCTGTCCACAACATCCAGATTACCACCCATCGACTTCCACCCGCTGACTCTGCCAATTGAGCCAGTATGACGACCAGCCCAAGCCGTAGGCAACGCCGACAGCCGGATTTGAACCCGGTGTCTCTTGCGCTGGTGACGAGTGCAATGTCCGCTGCACCACCCAGCCGCCCCGACGACACACTCTCTCATTGACGGAACACAGCGTGAGGTTAGCGGTCATGGGTGTAAATACTCGGAAAGCAGCAGGCCCAGATGGGATAAGAGGACGAATACTCAAGTCCTGTGCAAATCAGCTGGCCCCAGTATTTACATCCATATTCAATCTATCCCTGGCTGAGTCCGTGGTCCCTGCCTGCTTCAAAATGTCCACTATAATCCCTGTGCCAGAAAACTCCTCTCCAGCAGGCCTTAATGACTACAGACCGGTGGCACTCACCTCTGTGGTCAAGAAATGAGAGGCTGGTCAAAGACCACATCTGTGCCTCTCTCCCTAGTAACATGGACCCACTGCAGTTTGCATATAGGACAAACAGGTCCACTGACGATGCGGTCTCCCAAGTACTACACAACACACTATCTCACCTTGACAGTCAGAAGGGGGGCTATGTGAGATTGCTGTTAATTGACTATAGTTCAGCTTTCAACACCATAGTCCCCACCCAGACTGGTTGACAAGCTGATCGATCTGGGTCTGAGCTCCGCCATGAGCGCCTGGATCCTGGACTTTCTAAGTGACAGGCCCCAGGCGGTCAGGGTGGGGGGTCATACCTCCAGCAAAATCACCCTGAGTATCGGTTCCCCCCAGGGCTGCGTTCTGAGCCCCCTGCTGTATTCACTGTACACACATGACTGTGTGGCCAGGTTCAGCTCCAACTCCATAGTGAAGTTTGCGGACGACACGGTGGTGGTGGGGCTGATCTCTAACAATGACGAGAAGGCCTATCAGGAGGAGGTTGATGAACTGGCACACTGGTGCCGGGATAACAGCCTACTCCTGAACATTGGTAAAACCAAAGAGCTGATCGTGGATTTTAGGAGAATACAGCAGGGGACACACACGCCACTGTGGATAAAACGGGGCTATCGTGGACAGGGTGAGCAGTTTCAAGTACCTGGGAGTCCACATCACAGAGGACCTGACATGGTCTACACACATACTGATTATGTGGTGAAAAAGGCGAAACAGCGCCTCTATCACCTGAGACAGCTAAGGAAGTTCGGGGAAGATACTCCACTCCTTCTATTCCGGGGCTGTAGAGAGCATTCTGACTGGTAACATCACTGCCTGGTTTGGAAACAGCACGGCACAGGACAGAAAGGCACTCCAGAGAGTGGTGCGCTCAGCAGAGCGTACTACGGGTATTGCACTACCACCTCTGCAGGCAGGGCCGCCTCAGGGGGTGTGCGAGCAGTGCGGTCACACAGGGCCTCGCGGGAATGGGGGCCTCGCACAAAAAAAAAGAAAAATAAATACAAAAAAAATATGTTTTATTTATTATTTTTTAAAAATGTTTACATTTTTATTTTATTTTAATTTAAATTTTTTGCGAGGCCCCCCTTCCCGCGAGGCCATTTTTCATCACAGACCTAAAATCTAGTTTAGCTTATATGCTTATATATTTCACATTAGACACGTTCCTGGCTCTGAGGCTCTGCAGGCAGCAGAATTGGTTTCAATGAGGGGAGGGGTTACAGCCAGGTAAGGTAGCGTCTGTTGAGTTCATTGTGTGTGTATGTGTGCGTGCCGGGGGGGGGGGGGGGGGGGGGGCGTGAACCGACTCATTGCCAGACGTGAGCGATTTGACTCACGCTCACCGCAATGAATCGGCTCTTATGAACGAGTCGCTCATGACCGACCCATCACTAGCGTCTGACTATTTCGCGCGTGCAGCATTGGAGCCTAGGTTATGCCAGCCAAGATGAAGAGGACATCGTTCGGCAGATGGACTGAAGATGAAAGTTGTTGCATGTTAGACAGTTCAGTCAGGCTAGCCATCCCGGCTAAAGATAGGGACAGCTAGTTAGCTTTAGCTACGTTATAATATTAAGTGTGGTTCAGTCGGGATATAGCCATGATGATGTCGGCTAGTAGCTAGCTTAGCTAAAGGCTAACTAGCGTTAGCTAACCTAGAGACAGCGCGTGCAGCATTGTTATGCCAAGATGAAGAGGATGGTCGTTCGGCAGATGAACTTCGTCAACTCCACGCGGTTGTCTCCATCCTCTTGGACGTTTGGTGAGTTTTTAATGCACTCTATTCTATTCCCGCCGTGGATATCTCTCTCTCTCTCTCTGGAGCCAAACTGGCCGACTAGCTGTTGTAGTACTAGTAGCTAACGGTGTGTGGCCTGGTGTCAGCACCTGTATTGCTTTTCTCATGTTGTACAGTTTTTCAGTGGTAGCCGCATAGCTTGCTTCTGCGTTAGCTAATGGTTAGCGATAGCCGGGTTGAGCTAACTGTTAGCCAGTTAGCTGTTTAGCTACGACGTTAGCTGCTGGCTGCGCTCGGCTGGGAACGTTAGTTTGATGCTATCAGTTAGCCTAGAGTTAGCTGTTAGCTTGTGCTACGACCATTGACATTAGCCGTGAGAATAGCAGGGGGTTCTGGCACTCTGACTACGACATCATCTTTGACAGAAGATGTAGTCGGGCCTGCACCATGACAAGGCTCCGGCCATAGCTTCTTTTTGTCCCGCCAGCGAGAGGCCTTTCGTCAACGTGGAGACCTGTGTTGCGGCCTTTCGCCCTGCGTTCCTCGTGCAGGTAAGATGTCATGACATTACCCCACTCTTCCTTCCTTCCCCTCCCGAATGTTTTGTTAATAACGATGTTTTTTTCCAGGCAAAACATATGTTACTTCACAACATTTGGAGATACGACATGTGCTGTGTGTGAATTGTCTTGGTCGTTTGTGTAGCTTGGGTAGCGTTGGGCCGTTGGCCAAAGCTGTGTGTGGCCTGGTGTCAGTACCTGGCTAGCCTATTTAGCTGAATGCTGTTTAGCTGTTTTCTCTGGTATAGACCCTCTTCTCTTTGGATTTAAGTGTTGATCTTTGTCCTTTTGGATCTATGTATATTCATGTTGCCTTTGTGAAGTTATCTTTTCCTTCTGTTTTGTTCTTCCATTAAAAGTTGAATATCCTTTTAGGGGCTCATCTTTGCTTATCTCTCTCATACATGCTCTCTCTCTAACACACACACACGACAAACACACATGCTCTCTCTCTCTTTCTAACACACACAGTCTGCCTATGGCTGCCTTTCTCGATGGCTAGGCTGTGCTCGCTGAGTCTGTACCTAGTCAAGGATCTTCAGTCACAGTGCTCAGGTATTCTGCCACTGTGTACTCTCTGTTTAGGGCCAAATAGCATTTCAATTTCTCTCGCTCTCTCTCGCTCTCTCTCTTGCTATATGTTGACTGTATCATGCCCAGCCTCGGGCAGCGCTATTATTTAAGAATATGTTGACTGTATGAAAAAAAATATATATATATATATTTTTTTTCTTTTTTTTTCTACCTTTTGGGGGAGGGGGGGGGGGGGGGGGGGGGCTCGCGTTTAAATCTCGCACAGGGCCTCGCATTTCTCCCAGGCGGCCCTGCCTGCAGGACTTATATAACAGGAGGTGCAAATCCAGAGCCTGCAGAATTATGAAAGACCCTCACCACCCCAACAACAGCCTGTTCAAGCTGCTGCGGTCAGGCAAGCGCCTACGGTCACACGCTGCAAGAACAGAGAGACTCCGGCTCAGCTTCTTCCCCCAAGCCATCGGAACACTGAACTCTCCACTCACAAGTACAAATGAGCACACACACACACACACACACACACACACACACACACACACACACACACACACACACACACACACACACACACACACACACACACACACACACACACACACACACACACACACACACACACACACAGCAGACTACAAAGAGTGACACGTTCAGCCGAACGCACAATTGGAGGGGGGCTCCCCACCCTCCAGAACATTTACAACAAGCGTTGCAAGGGCAAGGCTAAGAGAATCATTAAAGACTCCAGTCACCCGAACAACTGCCTCTTTGAACTGCTGCGGTCAGGCAAGCGATACCGGAGTCTCAAGGCGAGCACAGAAAGACTCAGAAGAAGCTTCTATCCCCAGGCCATCAGGCTGCTAAACGAACAATGAACACTACACAACAACAACCACCAAACGCACATAGCACACACATCCACACGCACACACTCACTTTAAACAAACACACTGTAGCACCCACTCCACACACTTTATAGCACACACCCACTTTAAACAAACACACTGTAGCACCCACTCCCCACACTTTATATTTATTGATGAAGGATTGCACTACAACTCGTACACCTTACTGTAAATTGTACCTAAATTGTACCTCATCCCATTTCTGCTTTGCACTATATAGTACTGTACATTAGTACACTGCATAGTATTGTATATTATATGGTAACTCAGAACATTGTACATATGTCTATACCGAACACTGTGACCTCATTTTCTTCTTCTAAATTACATGCTATACTATGTTATTTGATACTATCTTGTCTAGCACAGTCTCTGGAGCGTAACAGTAAGAAGCATTTTGTATGAAAGTATTCTGTACTTCTGTATGACAACTATTAAAGAAACTTGAAACTTGAAACACACACACACACACACACACACACACACTCATGTGGCAACCGCTAAAACAATCACTTTAAACTAAATGTCACTTTAAAAAATATAAAGTCACTTTAAAGGAAGGAGGTACTGTATAGTATAGTTTAGATACATTAAGAGTTAAAATTGTAAATTGTATATTGTATAGTAGTGTATATAGGAACCAGTTTCTCAGGAACTTAGCATGTCTTTTTTACCATGCATATCTTGTGTCTGACCTATTACATTTTTTCTATCCCTATTTTTATTATTGTATTTTGCACAATCAATGCGGGCATGACCACTCGCATTTCACTGTATGTCCTGGTATGTATGTGACAAATAAACCTCTTGATTCTTGATTCTTCATATTATGTAATTGTTATGCCCACTAGAAGTGGTATCACGTTAATATCATTAGATTATGTGTCAAAACGGTGTGAACATACTGGTACAGGATTACCTCCATCAGAAACAAGGTAGAACAGTCATGTCATATTTAATGGACGACATTAATATAATTTGGTCAATAGGTGGCAGTATAGGACTTGTGTTCAGTGGCTTTGCCTTCTAGGGAACCGTACTTTGCTGCCTACAGCAGGGCTATTCTCCACTTGCACAACCTGAAAGTAGGCACTTCCGGCTGACTTCCGGTTGCGAATGGTACTTCCGGTCCCATCCAAATACATTGTTTTTAGCAACTTTTCTCCCATTATTTAAACAACTTTGTCGTCACAGAGAGGCAACGAAACGTTTGTATTATTATAGTATAGAATGTATTTAATAAGCAAACGTTTGTCAGCAGGGTTTTTGGGCTGTATTTCATGTAAAAACGTTTACTGTTAGTTTACTTGCTCACGCTAATTAAGGCTAATGCTGGCTAACAGAAGCTAGCGCAAGAAACAACGCCGCAAAGTATTGTTTATAGTGCATTTCTTGCCACCTTATAGCATTTGTACATTTGTATGACAGTCTATAATGCTCCCGTGAGGTTTTTCCGGACGTTTTGGTAATGATTTTCACTATAAAATCATATTTCTAAATGACAGGAAGTTGATAAACTGACCGGAATAGCTTTGAGCTAACGATCTTTGCCGATGCATTCCATTCTAAACGTAACGTTAGTTGTTCAAAACATTACCTGTCTATATAATTTGTTCCTCAACGTTATATAGACAGGTAATGTTTTGTAAACTAACTGCAGCCTGCTACAGTTAGAAGCTAACGTTAGCCAGCAAGCTGCAGCCTGCTACAGTTAGAAGCTAACGTTAGCCAGCAAGCTGCAGCCTGCTACAGTTAGAAGCTAACGTTAGCCAGCAAGCTGCAGCCTGCTACAGTTAGAAGCTAATGTTGAGGAACAAATATGATTTTATAGTGAAAATCATTACCAAAACGTCCAGAAAAACCTCACAAGAGCATTATGGACTGTCATACAAATGTACAAATGCTATAAGGTGGCAAGAAATGCACTATAAACAATACTTTGCGGCGTAGTTTCTTGCGCTAGCTTCTGTTAGCCAGCATTAGCCTTAATTAGCGTGAGCAAGTAAACTAACAGTAAACGTTTTTACATGAAATACAGCCCAAAAACCCTGCTGACAAACGTTTGCTTATTAACACTATGGTCGCCAAAAACGCCGTAGGACGTCTTTCCTCGCCATGCTCATTCTGCCAAAGACGCCGTACCACGTCTTTGATATCAATATTTCAAAAATCTGTGATCGAAATCATATTTCTCCCCCGGAGACTTGAGATGTACTGTTGATCCCCTCTCAACTCTCCAACGGTTCAAGAGCACCATCTGGTGGCCGATTGGCGGATCGCCCAGAGCGGAAACAGGAAATGGAAGCTGGTGCTCATTTCAATTCGGTCCGATCACTCGGTGATAGTCCCAGGACTCGAGCTAGACACAACAGATAGCAATCCGTTACCAATAACTCGATAAACAACATGATTTGGACGTATATACTATTATACAACCTGGAAATGGATCGCATATTTCTACATCCCATAATAGGAATATTTCTGTTCCACGCTCATCGCCCAACGCTATGAGGAATGTGGTATATTTCTGCAATGAAACATGTGTAAATCCCAAGGAAATGTACAATTGTACCGGACGAAATGCTGTGTTAAGTGGGTGTCTGTAGCACTGGCACAATGCCTAAGGCCACCGTTGTAAATACCTTCCCCCCAAGCACACATTCTAAAGGAGAAGGACACTAGTCAATTATTATCTTTAAAACAGATAGACTGGAAGTCTTGAGGCCAATAAGGAACAGTGAACAGATGGCTGTTGAAACCAAACCCTTCCCCCAATGGATCATTTGGGCCTGAAGGCCAGCTAAGTTAGTATTTCAACCGTGCTTTATTTACTTATGGCAGGACCCTAAAGGTCTTGCAGGAAACCAATTGTTTAAAATAGGTGATTAGATCACAAGCCTATCTTGAGGGCCCTGAGAATAGTTGACATGATTCCTCCTGAGTCAGGAGAGCTGTCTTTAGAAGACAGGAATTTGAGAACTGGGTTAAAACCAATCTAATAGTTATAAATAAAATACAGGCAAATATAGTAAATAGATAGATAAGAAGGTACAAGTAAGTTTAAGACTATAAAGATACAGATTGATCCGTTAAAAGCTTAGTTATACTATAAAACATTATGAACCAAATATTAGAAATTAGATCAAGATAATTAGTGTTCTATAAAGCTAAAACAAAGTTAAAGATTACTTTAGAGAATAGAAATACAACCAGTATGATTAACAACCAAATATAAGGTTTAATTACATAGTTACATGGGGACAAAACTAAAGGAAAGACTTTTAACAAACTGTCTAGTCAAAATAAAGAATAATCTCATTATTGTAAAAACAATCAAAGCATGGCAACGTATTTGTAGCTGGTAAACTAGGAAACAACTCATGCTCTATTTTCTGTTCAAGGAGAGAGGGCCGCTAGAACTTCCATATAAGGGGACGAAATGATAAAAATAGTCAGTATGTAAAATAGTACCATGTCCCTATAAAGATTCAAAATGGCCGATATCACGTTAAGCCAATAGAAAAAAGTGACGCCCCTAGCTATCGTCACCAGGACGACGCGGGAAAAAGGGGCGGAGATTTGTCTTTATCTACAGACGCTGACAGAGACGCAAAAAAGACGATTCTGAGAGAAGAAAAAACTAGCGCTCCCAGCTCTGAGCCAGGGGATCACTGAAGACCAGTGTTGCCGAGACAACCTGAAACAACAAAACGGGAGAGCGCTGGCACCAGACGATTCGAGAACAGAGACTATAGATCAGAGACATGAACCAACAGCCAAACCGAAGACGATGATTTTAGATATAGAAAGTAAATTCAGTACTTGTTTGATTCATTTAGTTTGTGTTTATTGGACTGAATAAACACAGCTGTTTTATTCAAAACATTTCGTTTCCGTGCTTCCTTCCTGCAAACGAACCCAAATTGAAATACAACAAACGCTGAGAGAAGGGTAATTCCACTATACGATCAGAGAGACGTTATACATTATGAATGATACTTCAAATGTCGCCGTGACCCATGCTGAATTCGAACAAAGCCGATTGAAGACGACGAGAGCGCTACTTCTCGAAGGAACAAGAGGTTCTCTTCCTGTCTACGACTGTTTTCTTCACCTCATCAGCCAGGACCACGGGTTTGTAGGTGAGTGGAGATGTGGCGTCTATATTGGTGTAGGACGAGCAGTCTCCGAATGGGGGTTGCTATGAATAGTTACCGTGCTAAACCGGAAAAGTGTTTGTGTCGGCAGACGCCAGAGACCAATATTCACAACCTTGGCTCTGGTCTCGACAGCGCAAATACTGTGGGGCACAGATATAGGTTAGGGAATTAAGGTGTGTTCGGTTAGAAAACCTAGGATTAGTGAAATGGGTAGACATGAATCTGCGTCGCTAGCCGTCCTGCGTGGAACAGGGCAGGTAGCGTGTGGATAGGGTAAAACCAATCAGGGATTGGTACGTGACTGATTAAGATGGTGTTGTTTAAGGGTGAGGGGGCTAGTATGAAAACTCGGCCCACTCCACGGGAAACATGCCTGCACTCTAAGTTCATCCCGTGGGGTGGGAAGAGGGTCATACAGTGTGATGAATTGCAAACCCTCTATTAAACAATAGGATACTAGTCAGTAAGGACGGTAAAGTTAAGACTATTCTAGGTGGGATCGTGCGCCCGCCAGGCCTAAGGTTACTCGTGCGAGTCCGTCAAAAGGAGAAAAAGCTTTAAATCGATGCGCGTGACATTTGATTTTTGTGAGACGTCGCAAATACATCAAAAATCTACAAAAACATCGAAACAATTTGACCGCGATTTGCGTGTTTTGATCAGATCACGGGAGGGAATATTCATAGATGGGAGGATGATGTAAGACTATCGGGAGATTGAAGCCTCGCTGGGAGCCAGAGGGACTGCAAGCGCCGATTTGAGAGATCCTCTTGGGTCAAGTCTCCGTATGGGTATTTTGCTGGATTGGAGCGACATATCTGAAAGGGCGGGGCGAATGTTTCAAACGCCTGTTTAGTATAGGGATGATAAGAAGTACTTATTTAACTGATCAGCTAACTGCGCTTTATGGTCACTAAGGAAGACTGTGGCCGAATGAATGGAATGTTAACTAGGACAATGTGTTTTGCTAAATATATATGATTGATGAATGTCTGCTAGTGGTTATGAGTGAGTGCCAATGTGTGTAGGTTATTTTGGTACCGTTATGAAATTCTAGTGACCAACAGCCGCGGAGAAACCATAGGAGTGTCCGTTGTATAGAGTGTGTTAATTTTTTCGAGGGCCGTTGGAACGCAGCAGGGTTAGCTTATAGTTAGCCGCGGGGGCGAGCGGGTGTAAATGTGGACGTGGCGTCGTGATATCAAGTATGTTGAATGAATCGGGAGTGTGATGGAGCCACTGGGATTTGTAGTGTGCGTTGGAATTTTTTATTTCTGTGGTATTAAGGTCGTTGTTTAATGTAATAGAAATCGAATTAAGCGATGTTTTAGAAAGGGAGTCGTCGCTGTAAACGTCCGGTCGAGGGGACTTTGGGAGCGTTGGATTTAAAATACGGTATATTTCGGCCGGGCGGAGACAGCGGACGAGCGGTTATGTATGATCTGTAAACTAGCGCTTAATGAGATTAAAGTTCTGTTGCGGGGTGGAACTGTGTTGCGCTAACGTCGCGGTGTGTTGTGCCACTCGAAACAACGGGACAATAGGCCATTTAGGGGACGTTATTAGGGTGGCGTGGTTGATGCTAAGCTAAGCTAACTAGCCACGCTAGGCAAGGATATGGTTGGGCTAAGCTAATTGAGCTGGCGATGCTAAGCTAACGAAGCTAATAATGCTAAGCTAACGGTGCTAATAATGCTAAGCTAACGAAGCTAATAAGCTAAGCTACCTGTGCTAACGATGTAGCATGGTGGAACTCTCTGTAATCTCGCGATATGCTAGTAAAGCGACTTCCTGTGTAAACAGGAAGCCGTGGCGACCATTTACAATTTTGTAGTTTTTATCGTTTTTTGTCGTTTTGCATGATGGCGGTTGAAGAATGAATGTATATACATATTTGGTTATCAATCTATATCTATTGTTAGCCCAGTATGATGGCAGCAGTGGGGGTGAGTGTGTGTTTGTTTATAACTATAAGAAATGTTTTAAGGGGAGCTCCAGTAGCTCACCACGTACCGCAAGTGCTATTTCAGCGCCGTGGACAACCGCGCTCGCGCGGATCTGGGGCTGAGCGCGTTCGAATCCCGGACGGCAGCCGTGCCTTTCCCAGAGTGTCTACCCCCCCATCTGAACCCTTTCAGCCTGCTTCTGTCGGTCGAACTTGACCAAGTATGAATGAGAAGAAAAAGCGATAAACGCAAAAAGAACCAGGTGACTGGTCAAAGTTTAAAAAAAAAAAAAATGTTTTAAACCAATAATAAGCAGTGTATGGGGTGGCTGTTATGGTTGGAACGTGTAGACGGTATGTGTCGGTCTGCGCATGCACGCCACGATGCCGTCGGTACAAGGGAGGTGGATTATGGGAATTAGAGTTGAGCTTTTTGTTGGGGCAGGGACCAGTAAAGTGTGATAGGGGGTGGTGTTGATCAAGACGAGTGGAGTGAATAGCGCCGTTGTGTGTTGTGAAGGGAGGCTGCATGCCCCCCCCCCCCTATTATCCTTCTCTCCTGCGTGTCTCCCTCTTCTCCCTCCCTCCCTCCCTCCCTCCCTCCCTCCCTCCCTCCCTCCCTCCCTCCCTCCCTCCCTCCCTCCCTCCCTCCCTCCCTCCCTCCCTCCCTCCCTCCTCCCTCCCTCCCTCCCTCCCTCTGTTCCTCCCTCTCTCCCCTCCCTGCGTGTCTCCCTGCGTGTCTCCCTCCTTTCCTGTTGCATCAAGACTTCCCTGTGGTATCTGCCTCTGTTGAGCTCCCAGGTTCTCAAAGGAGTTTATTCAAATTAGAGTGCCTCTACAGTAAAGCTTAGGGTATAGTGTTAGCTCTTAGGAACTCCATGTGGAAACCTTTAGTCATATTAAAGTAGGGTTTAATTTAAGTTAAAGTTATGCAGCAAATGCTGATAATAGTGTTTAAAGCCCTGGTTGTGAACTGAACCAGGTGATACTGTAAGTTCTGCTAGTTAATTCTAATTTATGATTGCATGGGATTGGGATAGTGTTAGCATTCATTTGGGAGGCCCCCCTCCTCCCTCCGTCTCTCCCCCCCCCCCTCCTCCCTCCGTCCCCCCCTCCTCCGTCTCTCCATCCCTCTCTCTCTCCCCTCCTTCCTCTGTCTCTCCCTCTCTCTCTCCCCTCCTCCTTCTGTCTGTCTCTCCCTCTCTCCCTCCCTCCCTCCCTCCCTCTTTCCCTCCCTCTCTTCCTGTGTGTCTCCCTCCCTCCTTCCTTCCTGCCCTGGTTCCATGGATGCTTGCCCTTCGAATGATTATGGGTACGCTGCTGACCATTTCCAGTTCAGGTGGTGGACTGCATAGTTGGGTTTGGGAGATTTTTTCCATTCAGAAGCCTCCGTCTCCCTGACTGGCCCTGGGGGTAATATTCAGCCTTGGGTGTTGGATGTATGTTTCGACTGGGTGTAAGAGGTCCAGAAGGGTTTGTTATGATGGGAATGGTTTTACGTTAGTTTGGGGTTTGTTTGGGATAGTTGAAGCATGGGAATGGGGTGTATTTTTTCATTTAGACAAGGTGTCAGTCCCCTACTCCCCTGCATGTTAGAATCCTTGGGAACGGGGTTGGCTTTATGTCAGGTTGTGTGTGTTATTAGTTGGATAGAAGTGTTGTTATTATGAGTGTGTATGTAGGGTACCATATGGGCACTGGCCTGTCTGGGTACAGGTATGGTGGGACGGTATTTGTGATATTCCTTGTAAAGGGGGCCTGGGGCTTTTCTTTCGTTCAGGTTCAAAACTGAAGGAGATATGCTTTGGGCAGAGGAATGGCAGGCCTTTGAGAAGTCGAGGGTCTGTGGGGATATTGCTGTAATATGGTGCTGGCGTCTATGAGTTTATGACATGGACAGCTGGGCACTATGTAACGATCAAGGATTCAGTGGTCTAAACCGCTGAATTATTTGTTTCCCTTGGTAGCAGTTGGAGGAAGAGGTCAACACCAATATTTTTGGTGTTGTAGGGGGAGATGTGTTAATGAATAATGAAAATGATGCGGTATGAAGTATGTGATGAAATGTTAAGATGTAAATGTTGAGAGTAATGTAGGGAGAAGTAAATTTTTGATTTCCATAGTAGGTTTTGAGAAGCAAACACAGAAAGCAAGAAGGAGAGGTTAATATTACATTTACACATAGTCATTACGCTGTGGTTGTCATTCAAAGTATTTTATTGGATCAAAATGACAAATTCATCAAGGCAAAAAGAAATATGAACAGATGAATGACCATATTCACCGGAAAGGTTTAGACATTGATAGGCTGTGTGGAATTAATTCTCATTGTCTAAAGGAGGACCATCAGCGTACCAGGAACGGACGGGAGAGGTTGATGCAAATTTGTATTCCCCAGAGATTCGTGTGAGAGGATACGACAAGTGATTGGAACATCCAGTTTTCCAATTGGACGAACGGACAAAAAGAAGCTAAGGCTGTGTCGTTATGTTCAAATAAATTGCACCAAATCTCTCTAAATGTATTAGTATAGAGACGCCCGACATTTCCATGCGTAAAATATTGATGGAATGAAAAGGGAAATACCACTGATATTAAGTGTGTGTGTTTTTTCTTTCTTTCTGCACAGGTGCTCGGCAGGACAGATGGGGCTCTGACGATTTCAATACCAACTGGGGAATAACGGCTATTGAAAGCCTTGGTATAAGTATGAATGATAAGAAACTTATCAATCCCTGTCTGCACCGGTAAAAATCTGAAAGTGTGCGTGATTTTTAACTCAAGTTGGTAAAAATAGTTTGAGACACAGAGAAACTTGTTTTTCCAAACAGTGATATTGCAGGAGAGGTTGAAAGTGGTGAGAATGTCGAATACACAGCAGGTTCACCTTGGTGAAACATTGATAGGAGCAACTAAAGGTTTAGATGCAATAACAATAGCAAAGGTTGACAATCTGTCTATTTCAATAACTGGAAATGTCACAATAAAAGTGAAAAAGCAATGGCCATAGATATTTAGGCCTTTACAAAACCTTGTATTTAAATTAGGGCTGTCAGTTTATCGCGTTAATTAGATTAATTAATTACACAGCAAATTATCGCGTTATGAAAATTGACGCAAAATTAATTACAGCCGACCTATATTTACTTTAGACAAGTGGCAAATCGGTGCGCTTTTATTTTGAAATCCACGCTTGAGTTGGGCGTATTAAACTTGGCCCATTGAATGACCCGTAGCCTACTTGATCGTCACTTCACACATGCGTCGTCTATCAAACAAAACAAACACACAAAAGGAATTAGCTCAGCTGGAACAAGATGTCAGCATCACCCGAGGCGATACTCCTGGGACCTATGAACGGCAAGTTCAATTTCAAAAAGAATATAGATGGGACAGTAAACAAGACCATTGTAATATGTAGCTTATGTCAAAAAGAATTTGCGTATCACCGAAGCTGCTCTAGTCTAACGTATCACATGAACGCTAAACATGTCCAGGCAAGTTGTTCGAGCAGCTCCAGTGTAGCTAACGTTAGCTCCAGAGCAACTCGCACGCTTCGTCAAACCACTCTTGGAGAATTACCGTTAGGCAAACGGTTGAGTAAATCCACCACAGACAAACTAACCAACAGCGTCGCGAAGTGGATAGCAAAATATTGTAGGCCAATAGCTATAGTGGAAGATAAGGGTTTAGCGGAGTCATTTCGAATAGCGTCGTCTGACCCAAATTACAAGCTACCCTCGAGAGCTACAGTGATGAAAAGGATCCACAACATGTATGACACAGAGAGGGAGGCGAGGGAAGAAGTGTTGGCACGGGCTGGCCCAATGGCCCTAACGTTATGCAAGTCTTGTGAATGTCTAAACAAACGGCATTGTTTGATTGATTGATTGAAAACTTTATTAATGACGCAATGAAGCATATAGCACTAGTTAGAGGGGAAATTCAGATTCGGATTCATTCATTGAGCAGAACTGCAATTCGCTCAGCTGCAGAAACGTTGAGGAGACAATACCCACAGCCTAGGACTTGGAGGAGAACTTTGTTTCACTGTCTGTCTATTGTCTACACATTTGGAGCAAGGCGCGTCAGCTGCAACAATGGTGAGTAACCGAATAACCGTTCATAAGTGATGCCGCTGTGTGTGTGTGTGTGTGTGTGTGGAGCCAAACTATATGTTCTGCCGTGAATTGAATTGAATTGAATTGTAAAACTTTATTAACAGATTGCAGAATGGGTACAGTACAGTACAGCTCAATACATACAATTGTTAAGGGGATGCAGACCAGAGAAAGACTTTCGTCTTGTTTACATCAGGGTCCCCCATTTTCAAATCATCGTAACATATATGACATACATGACATACAGATAGACAGTACTGCTACATCTATACATTTATGACATACCAGACTTGTAAATACAGTACTGTTTGTGATATAAAAAGAGTCCAGAAAAGGGAGTATACATTTGATGTAGAAACTGTACATTGGAGGAGGTTGGGTAGGGGGGGGGGGACTGTACATTGGAGGTGGTTGGTGGGGTGGGGGGAGGGTTGGGTAGGAGGGGTGGGTGGGGGACATACACTGTACAACTGTACAAACAAAACTGTACATTGGAATATTGACAAAACCATACTTGGTAATTTACTGTACATTGAGGGGGTTGTGTTAGGACATTTACAGGGGCCAGTCATAGCATACTGTGTTATTTTTTGATGGGACCGAGCCATACTGTACATGGTCTGCTTGGTTTTGATCGGGCCGCCGAGCCACTGTATACTGTACATGGTCTGCTTGGTTTGATCAGGGGCCGCCGAGCCACTGTATACTGTACATGGTCTGCTTGGTTTGATCAGGGGCCGCCGAGCCACTGTATACTGTACATGGTCTGCTTGGTTTGATCGGGCCGCCGAGCCACTGTATACTGTACATGGTCTGCTTGGTTTGATCAGGGGCCGCCGAGCCACTGTATACTGTACATGGTCTGCTTGGTTTGATCGGGCCGCATTCTTCACTTGCAGGTCACATAGTCCAAAAGAAGAGGGCAGCCTTACACTCAGACAATGTAAACAAGCTGAGGAATAGATGTCATGCATACAGTAGACCCTGTAGTAGACCCTGCACTAGATCCTGCAGTAGACCCTGCAGTAGACCCTGATTTGAGGATACTGTAGCTTAGTGTAAACTGTTAGCTGTATCAGCAACAAATGTTACCTTATTGAGAGGTATGTTTTCATTTTATTTATTTTATTTATTTAATAAAATTGATTTCTAAAGCATTCTTCTTGGTGTATTTAATTGATCAGTCACCTGCCACAATAATGTAATGTCCTTGAATTTTAAATATTTATATGAATATGAAATATAAATATGCGATTAAAATGCGATTAATTAGATTAATTAATTACAAAACCTGTAATTAATTAGATTAAAAATTTTAATCGCCTGACAGCACTAATTTAAATATAGAAAAGGAGGTCGTTATAGACTGCATAACCAAAACAAAAAACAGAAAAAGAAAGAACGAAGGGCGATGAAAAGAAAACCTTTACAGACACTAACATTATGAGAGCTAATATTGCTACCTACTGTACAAGTGCATTGGTTTAGTGCATTTCCTACTTCCGGTTGCTACTGAACGGACATGTTTGTGCGGACCTGTTCTCCCAAACTGGTCAGCAAATGTTTGCATTTTTACGTTATTGTTATTATTTTTTTTAAACATTGATCTTAACTCTTTCAATGCCATGCCTGGTTTTCCGTTTTACCGCTTGAATGCCACCATCCGCGCCAATGTTAACGTTAATATCGCCTAATCTATGTTTTAAATTATGGCTATGTGTCTAATCTGCCCATCGCATTATCAAATACTATTTTCCAGTCAGTGCTGTGAAGGCAGATTCTTTTTTTATCGCGTCGTTTCCGTTTCAGAGCAGTTCGAAAAGCCCCCATTTTGATATAAAAAACAGCTCATTCTGGAGCATTCTATGAAAATCGTCTTTTAGTGGAATATTCCACAACGTTGATATTCGTCTGCCTTTTTATGAATCGTTTTCAAATAAACGCTAGATGATCAATATTATACGTGCACGCACACACATTACGGCCACGCACTGATAATCGCCCCGTTGATTTCCTCTCGGACTTTTACAATGAAACCGAAAGAAGACATTTCACAAAACAGCTTATAACTTCATCAAACTTACTCCGATTATCCTACCACTGATAACACAGAGTCCTTACCTGACATCAGATGGTATCCAACTGGTATATTCCAATTCCTGATCACCATTCGAAAAAATCGATAAGTGTATGGATCCAACGCGACACAGTAGATCTCTATGATCCGCGGGGATCTGAGGCTCCAGAATGAACTGTGGTAACCCCGGCTGGATCAGTGAACTGGAAAATGTGGAGTACCGGATTTTTTTCCCCATTCATTTTCATTGAGTCCATTCCAAAATCACTTATGTCATCTGGGAGATGACAGGGGGCGCTTTTTTCCACAGTGATCGTCGGCGCCCCTCGGCTATACTCGGGTAGACTCGGGTGATGCAATAATTTTTCAGATCGCAAAAAAAAAAAAAAAAGTGAGTGGCACTGAAAGAGTTAACTGATCACTGTGACTTTATTGCTTTTATCGTTATATATGCCTATGTTTGTGAACAGCACTTTGAGCTACATGACATGTATGAAAGGTGCTTTATAAATACTTACTTACTTACTTACTTACTTACTCCCGATAAAAGATTGATACCTGAAATGATTGATTTGGATGTGATGGAATTCCCTCAAGCGACGGAGGAGAGCGGCATTGTTACAGCAGTCCCAGGAGGTCCGCTCTGGCCTTACGGCTGGAACAGAGGCTGGACAGGGGTTGGGCACACCGACGGAGTGGCCAATACGTGGGACCAACAGCAGGTATGGGAATATCCATGAACAGTTTCCACAGCCCACAAGTTCCCCTTGTCCAGATGTCCCCCAACACCAGAGCCAGAATGAGAGGCGTGGCCCGGTGACGAGGAGCCAGCCAGCCGGGATCAGGGTGGAGGAAGAGAGGATGACGTGCCTCTCTCCAGAAAGACAGAGAGCATTCACGGAAGCGTCCGAAAGACATGAGACAGTCCGTAGAAAACTGGTGGAGAAGCAGCTGGCGGTTGACCAAGTCGCATACGAGAGGGAAAAGCTGGAACGAGAACTGGCGGAACAGACTGAGATCATGAGTGATGTAATTTTAGAAGTTATGTTCCGTGCTGCAGAACTAGGACTCAGTGAACAAGAGATGTCACTTGCTCCGTTACCTGAACGGGGAGCTGAGCAGCGAGGGCATGGTGATGAAAACCGCAGGAGGGGTGAGTTTCCAGGCCCCTCCCAACAACAAGCCCGAGGGGCAGCGGCTGAAAAGAACAGGTATGTGCCTCTCTCCTCCAGACAGCAGGACCTGCCAGGAGAGGACCGGAGAGGTGTGGGCCTGTCGGGAACTGTGGGATACCAGCCGACAGATTGTAGACTAGGCAGAATTTCAGAAAATGTGCTTGTATAAAGTGCTGAAGGCATTTCGTGTTTATTTTTGGTACACAACATTTCTAGGGGTATTAAGGGGTGCTGAATCTAAATCTGCTGTATACCAAGCTAAACGATTTCAAATAAGGCCTAAAAATTGAGAAATCCAACATGGCCGCCAGCACCAGGCCCTCTCTCCACAAAAACAGGTGCTAAACCCACAGTTTTTATTCTACTGACATGAAACTTTGCACAGAACATCTGCACCCATGGAGGAAGAAAGTAGGAATATAGCTGGGGTGCAACCATTAGTAACAGGGTGTTTTTGACTGTCTAACTGTAATCTTTGTATAGGCGAGGATAAAAAAATTACATTTCTTCAGTGTTTGCAGGAATACTACAGCAATTTGTTAATAACTGTACAGTGTTGGACACCAAGATTAGAATCCCCCAAGTCTTAGCTTTCTTCAGGTACCAAGTTTATGCAAGTAGCTCTTATAAATCTGGATATATAAGCATTTTAATGTAAGCATGTTGTTTTAGGCAAATTTTTGAAAAATAAATGGTGGGGCTTAATGAGTTAAGTGTGACTACACAAGGTACAAACTAGGCTTGGGCGGTATGACGGTATTACGGTATACCAGGGTATTTCGAGATCCCGCCGGTATGATTCTCAATACCGTGACGTTACAGACTGCTATTACACTGAGTTGATTGTAGTGCACAGCACGCGCCAGCAGAGGGTTACGTGGCTATCGTTCTGGGACTGGGAGCTAACGTTATAGTAGTACCTGGATGGTGCAGGGTAACTGGCTACCGTCCCGGGAGCTCACGTTGATACCTGGATGGTGCTAACTAACTAGCTACCGTCCCGGGAGCTCACGTTGATACCTGGATGGTGCAGGGTAACTGGCTACCGTCCCGGGAGCTCACGTTGATACCTGGATGGTGCTAACTAACTAGCTACCGTCCCGGGAGCTCACGTTGATACCTGGATGGTGCTAACTAACTAGCTACCGTCCCGGGAGCTCATGTTGATAACTGGATGGTGCTAACTAACTAGCTACCGTCCCGGGAGCTCACGTTGATACCTGGATGGTGCTAACTAACTAGCTACCTTCCCGGGAGCTCACGTTGATACCTGGATGGTGCTAACTAACTAGCTACCGTTCCGGGAGCTCACGTTGATACCTACTAACTGGCTACCGTTCTGTGATTTGTTTACTTCGAGGTTGAAGAAAGTGCACTTTCAGGTTGAAAGAACGGCCCTAATCTCAACGTGTTTCAATATAAGCGTTATGTATGGTGATACCGAGTATATTGTTAGCTCCGCCCCCCCCCCCCCCCGTATGAAAAAAATGATACCGCCCAAGCCTAGTACAAACCTGAATTAAATGTGCTTTTGTACATTTTCTTACATACATCAACAAGGACGTAGTCACACCGGTGATTCAAGAATCCATACTTGGCGCAGAACACCTTGGACAGGCACAACTGAACATGTTTGTGGACAAACGTTTGTGTGAACCTCCAGATAGTGACCAGCACCTGAACCTGAAATCACCCATTCGAAAAAAAACAAAGCCAAGACATTTGCCTCTTTGTATGATGTTGTGCAACTTTCCAAGAACAAGCAAAACACCATCAAAGTGGACAGGCTCATCACAGCTTACAGAGCAGGTCGTAAGGTAGACCTTGACAATATCCTCCAGCATGAGTTCATGCCCATCCCGCCATCTCTGGCCACAACTAACGGGAGTCTACATTCCACCAACAAGTCTGTGTTAGCAAATATACTGACGAAACAAGTAAAAACCCCTGCAGATCTTACCCTTCAGCGACCCAGCTGCCTGGTCATTGATGGCCAAGCTCTGGTAATGGCACTCGGAAAGCCACCTGACACTACAACATTTGGTGACTATGCCAACAAGTTCACTGACACCGTGTTGAAGATGGGAGCAAAATACCAGAGGGTAGATGTCGTCTTTGACAGATACCATGACCAATCCATCAAAACAGGCACAAGGGTGAAACGCAAACAGCGCCACAGACCAGTACGTCGTGAAATCGTGTTAAACTTCAATATGAACAGGCTGACTCTAGAGCTATGTGGCAGGGCCTCAGAACGATGACAGATTACAAAGGCACCTCCCTCAAACTGAACAGTGACATCCAACTGGCAAATGATCTCAATACCTTCTATGCGATGTTTGAGGCTGGGAATAACAGCACCAGCCTACAAACCACTGCAATGGAGGGGAGGGGGGCACTGCTGATGGAGACTCAGTGTTCAGGATAACAGAACATGAGGTGAGGAGGACGTTTAAAAAAGTGAATATCAGGAAGGCAGCAGGACCGGATGGTATCCCCGGCCGCGTCCTAAAAGTCTGTGCCGACCAACTGGCCCCGGTATTCACTGACATATTTAACCTGTCCTTAGAACAGGCCGTCTTCCCCACTTGTCTGAAGAAGTCCACCATTATCCCTGTACCCAAAAAATCCAAGCCTGCTTGCCTCAACGACTATCGCCTTGTAGCTCTCACCTCCATAGCCATGAAGTGCTTTGAGAAGCTAGTGAAGGGCTACATCTGTTCCTCCCTCCCCATCAACCTGGACCCCCTGCAATTTGCATACCGCCCCAACAGGTCCACGGAGGACACCATAGCCCATGTGCTGCACACAGCAGCATCACACCTGGACAAGAGGCAGGGGAACTATGTGAGAATGCTATTCATCGACTACAGCTCAGCATTCAATACCATAGTCCCCTCCAAACTCATAGCCAAGCTCAGGGACCTGGGCTTGAACTATGACCTCTGCCAGTGGGTCTTGGACTTCCTGACGGGCAGACCCCAGGTGGTGAGAGCAGGCAACTGCACCTCCTCATCCATCACTCTCAACATAGGGGCCCCCCAGGGCTGTGTCCTGAGTCCCCTCCTCCACTCCCTGTACACACATGACTGTGTGGCACAGCGGAACAACAACACAATCATCAAATTTGCTGACGACAGAGTAGTGGTGGGCCTGATCTCTGCAAACGACGAGAGGGCCTACCTGGAAGAGGTTAAGGTTCTAGCGGGATGGTGTCAAGAGAACAGCCTCTCCCTGAAAGTCAGCAAAACAAAGGAGATGATTGTGGACTTTAGGAGGTCGGGGTCAGGGACTACAGCCCCCTCAGCATCGACGGGGCACCGGTTGAGAGAGTGAACAGTTTTAAGTACCTCGGAGTCCACATATCCGAGGACTTGACATGGACTACACACATTGACAGTGTTATCAAGAAGGCACGACAACGCCTCTACTTCCTTAGGCGCTTAAGGAAGTTCAACGTGAGTCAGAAGATCCTCAAGAACTTCTACTCATGCACAATAGAGAGCATCCTGACTGGCAATATCACCTCCTGGTTTGGGAATAGCACTGCACAAGACCGCAGCAGACTACAGAGAGTGGCGAGTTCAGCCGAACGCACAATTGAAGGTGGGCTTCCCACATTTACAACAAGCGGTGCATGGGCAAGGCTAAGAGAATAATCAAAGACTCCAGCCACTCAAACAACTGCCTCTTTGAACTGCTGCGGTCAGGCAAGCGATACCGGAGTCTCATGGCAAGCACAGAGAGACTCAGAAGGAGCTTCTATCCCCAGGCCATCAGGATGCTCAATGAATGAACAATGAACAATAAGCAAACCATCAACACACCCACAGCGCACATACACTCACTTAAATAAACAACACACTGTAGCACCCACTTTACCACTTTAGACACACTTTACACTTTATATTTATATTTATATTATTGGTAAGGAAATTGCACATCATTCTCATTCCTTATTGCACCTCACCACTACAAGGTGGCACCACAAGCTAAGCTATACCTCACCATTTTTGTACCAGCTGTACATACTGTATATATATACACTGAACAATTTTGTTGTTTACACTTGTTTACGTACTTGACTTTTTGACTTTCTATTTTATACTTATTTTATACTATCTTGTTATTATCTAGCACACTCTCAGGAGCAACACAGAAAGAAACATTTCATGCAAAGTATTATGTATTCTGTATGACAACTAATAAAGAAACTTGAACATTCACTTATATTGATATGGTAAAATAATATTTTTATTTTATTATATTATAATCTATTCTATTCTATTCAGGAAAAGTGGCATTGGATGAAGCTACTGTACGCATATTAAGGACTATCTAATTTGCATAAATGTCATGTTGATTAAAAAAATTCAAGAGAAAAGAGTTTGATGAATAAATCCATGGCCTGGGATCATCCTGCTTTTCTTTCTTATTTGGTTGATGAGTTATGTAAGGGATAATGTATAGCTATGTATAGCTACGTTTACATAGCTAATGTATAGCTATGTTTAGAACACCTCGGCGAGGCGCCTCGGTATTCTAAACTCCATGTCGGTCAATTATTTTGCGACAATGACCGAGTATAGGCTATACATTATCCCGCTTATTACATGGGTAACTTACTAACAATATACCTAATTCATTTTACACCATCGACAAGACGAGATCAAATGCATACGCAGTTGTTGTGTGGCTCCGCTGTCATTATTATCGCCGGCAGCCGGCAGGTGTGTCTGATTGCACTGATGCAGTGTGTGTCAGTGGGCTTGATTGCTGCAGCTGCGAACAGCGGTCATTATTGCTCGGCAGAGGTCCGTTATCGAGTAATAACGGACCTCTGCCGAGCGCTATTGACCAATCACAATCAAGCATTTCGGCGAATGTTAACACGCCATGTAATAAGCATCTATAACGACCACCGTTTCTGCTATAAATATGAGTTTCAAGCAACATTTTCTCAACTGATCTAAAATCAGGATATGATTTTAAATTCCTCATGTATGCAAACATATAAAAACACATTTCATTCATGTTTCTACCTTGTTTAGTCAAAAAGATATGCACTTAAATAGATTACAACCTGGCGCTGGCGGCCATGTTGGATTTCTCAATTTTGAGGCCTTATTTGACATTTTTGAGAAATACAGCAGATTTGGATTCAGCACCCCTTAATACCCCTAGAAATGTTGTGTACCAAAAATAAACACGAAATGCCTTCAGGGTTATGATTTTCTGAAAATGTACCCTGTCTATTGCTGGAGTTGTGGTGAATTGGGACACCTGGCCAGATCATGTGGCAAAGGGTGGCGAGCCCAAAAAGAGTCTATCAGAAGACAGACATGCTGGACTGTGGGATGTTGGGGCATTTTCAAAGGGGGTGTGGAAAAAGGTCGTGTCTGCAAAGGCCACAGGCTGAATAGAACGAGGAGGAAATGCACAGGAGGGGCTATAACGCTCAGGAAAATAGAGATAGATACAAAAATAAAAAATAAATAAAAATAAAATAGAAATGCGACTGATTAGAATCAAAATAGAAAAGAAGATATATAGATAAGTTAGATGGTTAGGTTATGTGTGCAAGTTACTAAAACGGCTTGGAAGACTAACACGGGTAAGTTGGGGTTGTAAGGGGATGAGGTAACTGGCAATTGCATAGCTAATCGTACTAACAAAAATGGTGGTTTTAAACAGGAAAAATGGAACATTTTAATATTAGACAGAGTAACAAAAAAGGACTACTTCAGTAGTGATTAGTAGTGATTATACATACTTGATCCAAGGGTGGTCAAGGAGACAAAAAAAATAAAAAAAAAATAAAAAAGTCAAAAGCATGAGAGACTGTACGGAGTGTTTTATTTATTTTTCTTTCTTAGTGTTTACGGGGGTATTTATGCCTCTAGATGGTAGTTTGATTCTGTTTGATGGGGGTGTTGCTAGGACACTCAAATTTTAGTTTATTTTTTTGCGTTTTTCTTTGTTTTCGTTTCTTTTCTCTATTTTTTTTTAGGAACTGACGGGCTGGGAGGGATCTCTCGCCGGTCAGGGGGAGCAGGTTGGTGGTGACACAGCAGGACTGGTAGGAATGTCTAATATGATGAGCTGGAAACGGGGGGAGTGGACTAGAGCTGGTTCATGATTTTGTTTTCCGCTCATTGAGAGTCCAGATGTAGCATCTGGGAGGTTGTGTCACGTTTTGGGGTGGTAAGTGTTGGGGAAACGGGTTTCTCTGTACGTAGATAAGCTCTGTAGGTTTTGGTCGCCATTGGCCAAATAGTTTTCATGTAGGGTGCGGACATTGATAATTGGCTTATGGGGGACTCTGCACCGGCTTGTTGAAGGCTGGCGGAGTGTGTGGAAGATGTGTGTTTAAGGGGACTGTGGTTTGTTACCATGCATATAGGGTCTGTTGCAGCAGCGGCGCCAGAGAATTGGCATTGCGGGAGCTCTGCGGGGGCTGGATTGTTTATAGCAGGTGCTAATGAATTATAATGGGCACAGGCGACCCGACATAAAAATTTGCACAGCGACCCGACATTCCAGTGTGTGTGTGTCTGTGTGTGTGTGTGTGTGCTGTAACAGCGGGTGTATTATACATCGAATGTATTATTATTATTAAAACACAACACTCACCATAATGCAGGCAGCACTGCCCTGCTTATTATTGTTTTAGCTTCGGTCCTCCAAAACTTTCTCTGTGATACTTGTATAACGAACGGTTCGGCCAGAACCAGTCCTTCATGGTGAATCTAGGTTGGTTTCCTATTGAGGAGCAAGTGACTGTGGATTCACTCGGTGCATTACAGTCACAAAAGGGGCTACGGGTTGTCATGTCAACACGCGAGAGTCACCGGTTACTTATTATCGTTTCGGTCCTCCAAAAGCCAATGTCAAAGTTAAGTATGACTCCTGTTTATTAAAAGAAGCTTTATAGGTTGTAGGTTCCTCTTCTGGCTCATGGTATTTCCCAAAGAAGTTATCCAAAGACGTTTGTTTGTTTTGGGACGGCATCCCAAACGCGGAAGTGAAAGAGAAATTCCATTGGTTCTCCCAGTCCACGTGACCATTTCTAGCATTTCAATTGGCTATAGTGACAGCCATAGATATGATGAATAGTATATACAGCTTCACAAAGACACAAATGTCCAATATAACGGGATTCGTAATGTATTTTATATATAAATAAAATAAAAAACATAACTGGGAAGGGGGGCTTAGAGGGGGCTAAGCCTTTTTCAGAGGGGGCTTAAGCCCCTGCTAGCCCCTCCCTCCCGCCGCCACTGGTCTGTTGGTGAATGGGACTCGTCAGAGCTGGCTGTCCGGACCGAGGAACTGTCTGGAAATAAAGGTTTGATTGTGTAATAAATGGTTATTCCACTCTCAAGGGTGGTGTAGTGTTGTGTTGAACTTGAGACAGTTGATCCAGTAATATAGTACAGCACAAAAATGAATGAGAGGAAGGTGATTTAATTGAATAATAACCTAAGAAGCTGGAATATATAGATAACTAAATTTGGAAAAAATGTATTGTCAATGCAGAACAGTAGAGGAATGTATCTGAGAAAAAGAAAATGTGATCTTCCAATCAATTGTGTGTTTGTAATAACAAATCCAAAAAGCAAAAAGGACAGAGGGAGAATCATTTCCTTCTGTGGAGATCGGAGCAGTACCAAGGCTGCACACGACCAAGGAGATAGCGATTAGCGCAAATACAACGAGGAGCGACGGTCAAAACAATTTAGCAGTAAACCTCAGGAGGTTTCGATGAAGGATAACTGACAGGGCTGGAAGCTAAGGAAAATAGACCTCAGATGGTCCTTTCGAGGGAGAAAAAAATCATTTATGTTTTCTTGAGTGTTAATCTTTTATTGGGGTGATGTATTAATCTTTTTCTTGCAGAGTCAATTACACAAAATAGACACATTGAAGCTAATTACATGGATAAAATAGTCTAAACAAAAAAGCTGATACATTTGGAAGCAAATTCTTGTATGATTACCTTCCAATAGACATGGAGTCAAATTTAAGAACTGATAAATGTGTGTGACTGGAGGAGTTTAACGAGGGTGGGGGGAAAGAGTGAATGATGATTTTGTAACTGTACAGACGGAAATGGGATTTGTAGTTCGATTTGTGTATTTTTTGAATTTTTAAGGAAATGTTAGCAATATTATGGTATATATAAGGTTAGAGATTTGTTTGATTTGTTTGTTTGTTATAAGGTTGTTTGATTTAGAAAATACTGGTGCTATATGTGGGTTGGAAACCCACAAGGGTGGAATGTGGTATATTTCTGCAATGAAACATGTGTAAATCCCAAGGAAATGTACAATTGTACCGGACGAAATGCTGTGTTAAGTGGGTGTCTGTAGCGTTGGCACAATGCCTAAGGCCACCGTTGTAAATACCTTCCCCCCAAGCACACATTCTAAAGGAGAAGGACACTAGTCAATTATTATCTTTAAAACAGATAGACTGGAAGTCTTGAGGCCAATAAGGAACAGTGAACAGATGGCTGTTGAAACCAAACCCTTCCCCCAATGGATCATTTGGGCCTGAAGGCCAGCTAAGTTAGTATTTCAACCGTGCTTTATTTACTTATGGCAGGACCCTAAAGGTCTTGCAGGAAACCAATTGTTTAAAATAGGTGATTAGATCACAAGCCTCTCTTGAGGGCCCTGAGAATAGTTGACATGATTCCTCCTGAGTCAGGAGAGCTGTCTTTAGAAGACAGGAATTTGAGAACTGGGTTAAAACCAATCTAATAGTTATAAATAAAATACATGCAAATATAGTAAATAGATAGATAAGAAGGTACAAGTAAGTTTAAGACTATAAAGATACAGATTGATCTGTTAAAAGCTTAGTTATACTATAAAACATTATGAACCAAAGATTAGAAATTAGATCAAGATAATTAGTGTTCTATAAAGCTAAAACAAAGTTAAAGATTACTTTAGAGAATAGAAATACAACCAGTATGATTAACAACCAAATATAAGGTTTAATTACATAGTTACATGGGGACAAAACTAAAGGAAAGACTTTTAGCAAACTGTCTAGTCAAAATAAAGAATAATCTCATTATTGTAAAAACAATCAAAGCATGGCAACGTATTTGGAGCTGGTAAACTAGGAAACAACTCATGCTCTATTTTCTGTTCAAGGAGAGAGGGCCGCTAGAACTTCCATATAAGGGGACGAAATGATAAAAATAGTCAGTATGTAAAATAGTACCATGTCCCTATAAAGATTCAAAATGGCCGATATCACGTTAAGCCAATAGAAAAAAGTGACGCCCCTAGCTATCGTCACCAGGACGACGCGGGAAAAAGGGGCGGAGATTTGTCTTTATCTACAGACGCTGACAGAGACGCAAAAAAGACGATCCTGAGAGAAGAAAAAACAAGCGCTCCCAGCTCTGAGCCAGGGGATCACTGAAGACCAGTGTTGCCGAGACGACCTGAAACAACAAAACGGGAGAGTGCTGGCACCAGACGATTAGAGAACAGAGACTATAGATCAGAGACATGAACCAACAGCCAAACCGA